>NC_085947.1:7578257-7881287 GCF_963556715.1 Cydia fagiglandana
TAATAGGAGACCTAGTCTCAATTACTGCCGACTTCAGTGGGCAGGGATTACTCCCAATGACGCGCACGTGACGTCTCCACATCCATCTAAACAGCTGGACCTTGAGACTAGTGAGATAGTTCATCTCTTATGTTGATATAAAAGAGATGCCAAGTCCTCTCAAACTTGGAGCAAAAGACTCTTAATCATCCAATCCTTTGGCACCGTTAGGCGGAGTGAATGCTTAGCTGGACAAACTGTCAGTCCAAACAATGATCTGGCTTTTTAAATAGCAAAAATACCCCATAGAAATACACTAAAATAATTATATTATCACAAAATTAAACTAACTCACCAGAGAAGTGAAATTCCCTTAAACACTGTCATCTATATTTAACATTACGAGAATTTCTTCCCGCAAAACCAAACACAGACACAATTCCAAGCCCTGGCCACGCAACGACATTGTCCCTGCATAGCATGACGGCACTTAGAACACACAGCGTAAAGAAAACTTCACAATAACTAAAACCCACACAAGGCAGTAAAGAATCTCCACAACAGTCTAAACTTAGCATTACGACGATCAAAATCCCCGCAAAACCAAGCACAGACACAAATTCTAAGTTTAAATTTACCAGGATAATTCCAAGTAAAAACAAACAGAAAAAGTTCGCGGAGAAACTTCACCCTTCCCGCACTACGTTACACCCGAAAACCAGAGTCACTGCTAGTCCGATGGTCGAAGAATGAATGAATCCCCCTACTCTCCGCACCGGCCTTTTATACCTTTTACTATGGCGACATAATGGCGACTTAGTGGCGACTGAACGGCGACATATTGGCGACAAAACGGCGACATATTGGCGACAAATCGGCGACAAAACGGCGACATAATAGCGACATATTGGCGACTTAATAGCGACATATTGGCGACTTAATAGCGACATATTGGCGACTTATTGGCGACTTAACAGCGACATATTGGCGACTTAACAGCGACATATTGGCGACAAAACAGCGACAAACCGGCGACTTATTGGCGACATTACCTAGAGAGACCTAATGGCGACATAACGGCGATACAATAGCGACATTAATCAAAACAAAGACATACTGGCGACATATTAGCGACATAACGGCGACTTAACAGCGACATTTGGGCGACATTTGGGCGACATAATAGCGACATAACGGCGACTTATTGGCGACAAATCAGCGACATATTGGCGACTTAATAGCGACATATTGGCGACTTAACAGCGACATATTGGCGACAAAACAGCGACAAATCGGTGACTTATTGGCGACATTACCTAGAGAGACCTAATGGCGACATAACGGCGATACAATAGCGACATTAATCAATACAAAGACATACTGGCGACATATTAGCGACATAACGGCGACTTAACAGCGACATTTGGGCGACATTTGGGCGACATAATAGCGACATAACGGCGACTTATTGGCGACAAATCAGCGACATATTGGCGACTTAATAGCGACATATTGGCGACTTAACAGCGACATATTGGCGACAAAACAGCGACAAATCGGCGACTTATTGGCGACATTACCTAGAGAGACCTAATGGCGACATAACGGCGATACAATAGCGACATTAATCAAAACAAAGACATACTGGCGACATATTAGCGACATAACGGCGACTTAACAGCGACATTTGGGCGACATTTGGGCGACATAATAGCGACATAACGGCGACTTATTGGCGACAAATCAGCGACATATTGGCGACTTAATAGCGACATATTGGCGACTTAACAGCGACATATTGGCGACAAAACAGCGACAAATCGGCGACTTATTGGCGACATTACCTAGAGAGACCTAATGGCGATACAATAGCGACATTAATCAAAACAAAGACATACTGGCGACATATTAGCGACATAACGGCGACTTAACAGCGACATTTGGGCGACATTTGGGCGACATAATAGCGACATAACGGCGACTTATTGGCGACAAATCAGCGACATATTGGCGACTTAATAGCGACATATTGGCGACTTAACAGCGACATATTGGCGACAAAACAGCGACAAATCGGCGACTTATTGGCGACATTACCTAGAGAGACCTAATGGCGACATAACGGCGATACAATAGCGACATTAATCAAAACAAAGACATACTGGCGACATATTAGCGACATAACGGCGACTTAACAGCGACATTTGGGCGACATAACGGCGACTTATCAGCGACATTTGGGCGACATAACGGCGACTTATCAGCGACATTTGGGCGACATAATAGCGACATTTGGGCGACATTTGGGCGACATACTAGCGACATAACGGCGACTTAACAGCGACATTTGGGCGACATAATAGCGACATAACGGCGACTTATTGGCGACATAATAGCGACATAACGGCGACTTATTGGCGACAAATCAGCGACATAATAGCGACTTATAAAGATAAACATTATTCCAAAAGTACCAGGATACCAGAACTGCAGAAGAGGTCGTTGCCTCGGACAGGTAACAAGGTTTGATTCAAGAAGAAAGGTCTTAAGTTTCAGGTTGTTTTACTAAACCATATGTCCTAAATTTTAAGGTTCACTTTCGCTTACTTCAGATCAAAAATCACGTCCCTTTCTCTCACACAGTTTAGAGGTAGACAGAGTTATTTTCATTGATATTTACGCACACATAGACATTAGCCGTGCATTTCGAGTAGTCCGTTTGAGTAGACTTTAATAAAAAGGGAACGTTCGAATACTCTCCGCGCGCGAATTTTTAAACATTATTTTACTTTGGTATTTTTTTAGTTTGTTTATTTGTAAGTTAAAAAAAAAAACATGTGTAAGTAATAAACCATAGAATTACGTGCATCAAGTTTCAATCGTTAGAATATTAGATAGAATTATGAATGAAATATGCGTCTGAAGAGGACATCAGTACTAAATTGGTAATTTCTTTTTAATTTCTGTTTTACAATGAAAAATGAGGCTTATACTAGATAATAGGCATACGGCTAGTCACAGCTGGCTCACCTGGCAGCGGTACCGGTGCCTCACCGACTGCACCACGTACCCTGACGAGTGTATAAGGTTAGTAGATGTTGCTACTATCATCTCCTGAGGGGTATCATCGACCCCGGCGCTGGACAACGGGCTGGTGCTGACCCCGCCCATGGGCTGGCTCACCTGGCAGCGGTACCGGTGCCTCACCGACTGCACCACGTACCCTGACGAGTGTATAAGTTTAGTAGATGTTGCTACTATCATCTCCTGAGGGGTATCATCGACCCCGGCGCTGGACAACGGGCTGGCGCTGACCCCGCCCATGGGCTGGCTCACCTGGCAGCGGTACCGGTGCCTCACCGACTGCACCACGTACCCTGACGAGTGTATAAGGTTAGTAGATGTTGCTACTATCATCTCCTGAGGGGTATCATCGACCCAGGCGCTGGACAACGGGCTGGCGCTGACCCCGCCCATGGGCTGGCTCACCTGGCAGCGGTACCGGTGCCTCACCGACTGCACCACGTACCCTGACGAGTGTATAAGGTACCTATAGGGTGTATAAAAATATAAGTAATTAATGAGCCACTCGCTAAATTACCTTTTTCTAAATCGCCCTCCTTAAAAAGGTCCCATTTTTTGCTAGTGCGATAATTAAGTAAAACCGTAATGGTGCAGTAATTTTTTGATCAAAATGGGAGGACGAGTAAGATATTATTACGGTTCATATATTGTGTGTATTTCTGAACCGATTTTGAAAATGATTTCAGTGAAAAGCTGATAAAGCGCACAGCAGACATGATGGTGAACGAAGGTTACCTGGAGGCGGGGTACGACTATATCGGCATCGACGACTGCTGGATGGAGAAGAACCGGAGCGCCAGCGGGAAACTCGTTCCGGACCGCGAGCGGTTCCCGAATGGCATGAAGATGCTTGGGAAATATGTACGTAAATCAATCTCATTCAACCTTTTTTTTTGAAAGAACTTTAATTAGGTACTCTTAGTTCAGGAAGTCTCTTTGTTTGGTTCTCACCAAACTTTTCACCATGTATCCATCATGCGTAGCTATAGAAGTTGCTTTGATGGATAATATTTTAAAAGAGGGGAGTGGCCCAACCCAAGCAAAGATTCCCTTTGCTGCAATGTTGACTACTACCTAATATATTGGAGGGGAGGGTTGCGGGGTCTTCCCGTACCTACATTGTGTCTGTCTAAGTGTCTACCGATCGAAAGGTTCCCAATTTGAGCAGGTTTAGAAGATATTTCCCGGCCACACTTAAATCTGTATTTCTGCGCTATACATAGAGGAACGAATAAAATTCAACTTTCTTTAACACGTTCACTACGGCATCGGGTCGAATGTAACCGTTGTAGAACTTTCCTTCGGTGCGAGAGATAATTTGCTGTTCCGTACGCTGGTGCGGGATAGATATCTCTGGATGTAGCAAGAGTAAAAAAAGGATAGGTAGTGTTTTGACAATGTCTACTGGAATATAAGCAATATAGGTAATAAAATACGTATCGGTTACTTTCGACCCCATGCCGACCAGGGCGAAAATTTTTTTCATCTGGTACGGCCATCGGGTCGTCAAGATCCGATGCCCGATGACCCGATAGCCGTACTAGATGAAAGTCTAGTTGAGCCAGTGCAGTCCAAGTGTGTGGGTGTGACAATTAGTGAATTATCGATCATGAAGCGATCGAGAAAAACATTGTTTTTTTAGTGAAAAACAAGAAAACGAACATGAAACGGTTAAAAAGAACAAAGAAGATGTAACTGCCAGGAGGATAATTATTGGTAAGCGTTACATATCTGCCAATAATATTTACACAAGCCCATCAACCTACCACCTACCTACCATCAAATTGTTCACTAATTGCAATATTGTCTTTAGTAGGTATCACATAAGTCTATCACCATATTAAAATTAATATTTTTCGATATCGATGTTTTATTTCTACCCCCAACACTACAAAAATATCGACAATCTGAACAGCCAGTGCGGATATCGGGTGTAAGAGATCCGACAAATTGTTTTTTGTCCAGCATTTTCATTTTAAAATGAATCTACCTACGAATTGAATAGTGACTAGGTTGACTATCAAAGAATATGTTATTTAAAAAATATATGCATAATTCATCGTAAAAACGTAGATAATAACAATTAATTAAGAGAATACCCAACGGTTATTATCGACCCGTTAACGCCATAGAATAAAGTCATGCATCGGATCTAACAGACCCTGTGCCGTGCCCAGGGAAAGTCTTAAAAATTCTTTGCCGTTGCGAACGTGTTAAAAAACGTCGAAAAAATATCTTCTTTTTTTTAAATAAGACATAAGACTATGTACCTCCCAAACGAGACGAATCACGAAACCAAATTAAGGCAGAACAATAATCTTAATGTCGATTAATAAATAATCACATATGTCATATTAAAAAAAACCGGGCAAGTGCGAGTCGGACTCGCGCACGAAGGGTTCCGTACCATAATGCAAAAAAAAAACAAAAAAAAGCAAAAAAAAACCGGTCACCCATCCAAGTACTGACCACTCCCGACGTTGCTTAACTTTAGTCAAAAATCACGTTTGTTGTATGGGAGCTCCATTTAAATCTTTATTTTATTCTGCTTTTAGTATTTGGGGTCATCCATTAATTACGTCACACGAATTTCTAGGTTTTTTGACCCCTCCCCCCTCCTTGTCACACTTGGTCACATTTAGCAAACCCCTCCCCCCTAGTGTGACGTCACATTTTTTCTACGAAATCGCCAAATCGAATTAAGTAAGTACCTGAGTATTATTAATCCCATCAAAAACATAAATGTAAAAAAGGAGAGCCAAGTTCAATACAAAAATTATGCTTGGCTGTGGGGTTCGCCGCAAAAAGAATGGAGATCTAAATGAGTGCCAAGTTCTATGCAAAATCCAAATATGTATTTATAGGAACAAAATAACATTATAAACAAGTATTAAACTCTATTTCTTTGCTTTATTGGATACCTATAACAATTGCTGTTATTTAAAAAAAATGCGAGATCTTAAAGCAGGTTAGATTTGACTTGGCCAGTTTTCATTACATCAGTCATTTTATAAAGTTATTCAACATATATATTTTGTAATTCTGATAAAAACTGGCCAAGCCAAATCTAACCTACTTTAAGCGCTCACATTTTTTTAAAATAACAGAAATTGTTATAGGTATCCAATAAAGCAAAGAAATAGAGTTTAATACTTGTTTATAATGTTATTTTGTTCCTATAAATACATATTTGGATTTTGCATAGAACTTGGCACTCATTTAGATCTCCATTCTTTTTGCGGCGAACCCCACAGCCAAGCATAATTTTTGTATTGAACTTGGCTCTCCTTTTTTACATTTATGTTTTTGATGGGATATCAATACTTTTTGTAAAGAAAACTAGGCAGGTATTGAGATTTAATGTTTTTTCTTGTGTTTCCGCTGCATGTTTTTTACTTCTGTTCTTTGTATTAATTATGTGGTGCCGCGCGCCGCCAACGACACACCGTTGGCCGGTTGTTTAGCGCGTATTACAGGTTTTTTGTATGAAGACCCCCCCTATTTTTTAACTTTTTTATTTTTAGATTTTTTTCTTACGCTTACACACAATTACCGAGCTGGATTCCAAATTTCATCCTTCTAGGTCATCTGGAAGTAGGTTAGGTTTAGGTACTTATATGTCAGTCACAATAAAAAATGTTTTTTTTTGTATGGGGACCCCCCCTATCTTATAACTTTTTTATATTTTTAGATTTTTTCCTACGCTTTCACACAATAACTGAGCTGGATTCCAAATTCCATCCTTCTAGGTCATCTGGAAGTAGGTTAGGTTTAGGTACTTATATGTCAGTCACAATAAAAAATGTTTTTTTTTGTATGGGGACCCCCCCTATTTTATAACTTTTTTTTTTTTAGATTTTTTCCTACGCTTTCACACAATAACTGAGCTGGATTCCAAATTTCATCCTTCTAGGTCATCTGGAAGTAGGTTAGGTTTAGGTGCTATAAGTCTGTCAGTCAGTCTTAAAATTTACGACTTTTTGACCTTCATATCTTTATAACCGTTTGAGCTAGCTTCATGAAATTTGGGCTTCTAGATGTCCTTATGGATATAATTAAACACACGTAGTTTTATGTGTTTACATTAAAGATGTTTTGAGTTATAGAAGGGTCAAAAGTGGCACCAAGTGGTTCGTGTAATATTACACTTGGCGCTGGCTAGCCAGTTCCTTTGCTTGAACTTGGCTTGACACGCTGCCGCGTGTCTAGATATTTTATCAAAATATTTTTGACGATATAAATATTAGTAATTTTATAACCCAAAACTGCTTAGGAAAGAAAATTAAACGAATAAAAACGATTATCGTTTTAAAAACTTGTTATTTAAATGTACAGCGAATAAAATAATTCAAATAAATTTTCGGTTACTGATCAATGAAGTTAAAGTGACGTCACAAAGTTTGTGTCTCCCCCCTCCCCCATGTCACAATATGTCACATTTTCTTGACCCCCTCCCTCCCCCTAAACGTGTGATGTAATTAATGGATGACCCCTTTGTTGTTATAGCGGCAACAGAAATACATCATCTGTGAAAATTTCAACTGTCTAGCTATCACGGTTCGTGAGATACATATTCAATAGATACAGCCTGGTGACAGACGGACGGACGGACGGACAGCGAAGTCTTAGTAATAGGGTCCCGTTTTACCCTTTGGGTACGGAACCCTAAAAAGATAAATATATAATTATCTAACTTCCCTCAGGTTCACAGCAAAGGCCTAAAGTTCGGTATCTACCAGGACTACGGTACGAAGACGTGCGCAGGCTATCCTGGAGTGATGGGGCACGAGCAGACGGACGTGGACACCCTCGTCAGCTGGGGCGTCGACTACATCAAACTGGACGGCTGTTATTCCAAACCGGACGAGATGAAAACAGGTAACTCTGAGTCTACAGCAAAGGCACAATTCGGTATCTTACCAGGGCTACGGTACCAAGACGTGCGCAGGCTATCCTGGAGTGATGGGGCACGAACAGACGGACGTGGAGACCCTCGTCAGCTGGGGCGTCGACTACATCAAACTGGACGGCTGTTATTCCAAACAGGACGAGATGAAAACAGGTAACTCTGAGTCTACAGCAAAGGCACAGTTCGGTATCTTACCAGGGCTACGGTACCAAGACGTGCGCAAGCTATCCTGGAGTGATGGGGCACGAACAGACGGACGTGGAGACCCTCGTCAGCTGGGGCGTCGACTACATCAAACTGGACGGCTGTTATTCCAAACAGGACGAGATGAAAACAGGTAACTCTGAGTCTACAGCAAAGGCACAGTTCGGTATCTTACCAGGGCTACGGTACCAAGAGGTGCGCAGGCTATCCTGGAGTGATGGGGCACATACAGACGGACGTGGAGACCCTCGTCAGCTGGGGCGTCGACTACATCAAACTGGACGGCTGTTATTCTAAACCGGACGAGATGAAAACAGGTAACTCTTAGTCTACAGCAAAGGCACAGTTCGGTATCTTACCAGGGCTACGGTACCAAGACGTGCGCAGGCTATCCTGGAGTGATGGGGCACGAGCAGACGGACGTGGAGACCCTCGTCAGCTGGGGCGTCGACTACATCAAACTGGACGGCTGTTATTCTAAACCGGACGAGATGAAAACAGGTAACTCTTAGTCTACAGCAAAGGCGAAGTTCGGGATCTACCAGGACTACGGTACCAAGAGGTGCGCAGGCTATCCTGGAGTGATGGGGCACGAGCAGACGGACGTGGACACCCTCGTCAGCTGGGGCGTCGACTACATCAAACTGGACGGCTGTTATTTCAAACCGGACGAGATGAAAACAGGTAACTCTTATTCTACAGCAAAGGCGAAGTTCGGGATCTACCAGGACTACGGTACCAAGATGTGCGCAGGCTATCCTGGAGTGATGGGGCACGAGCAGACGGACGTGGACACCCTCGTCAGCTGGGGCGTCGACTACATCAAACTGGACGGCTGTTATTCCAAACCGGACGAGATGAAAACAGGTAACTCTTAGTCTACAACACAGGCAAAGTTCGGTATCTACCAGGACTACGGTACCAAGACGTGCGCAGGCTATCCTGGAGTGATGGGGCACGAGCAGACGGACGTGGACACCCTCGTCAGCTGAGCGTCGACTACATCAAACTAGAGACGGCAGTTATTCTAAACCGGACGAGATGAAAACAGGTAACTCTGAGACTCCAGCAAAGGCAGAGTTCGGGATCTAAGGACTTAATATTACTTTTGTATCCATGTTAGTTTACCAATCACGAAGTAAATGATTTTATGATTTATGATTATTGATTATTCACAGCGGAGGTAGGGAAGGAAAGACTAGTACTGGTACTGATGTAAGCTGCTTGAAATAATAGATTAAAAAGATATTAAAGTCATCAAAAACATCTAAACGAACGAAGCTTAGAAGCACCTCTACTCTAAGTACCCAGGTAGTCTGAAAACCTACTAAGTATTAAGGCATACGAGTATGTTGAAATATTTTGTGATACACTTGACCGTCTATGTAAATTAAATTGAATATTAAGCTCTTCTTATGCCTTGTTTGCAGGATATCCAGATTTCGGAAGGATGCTGAACAAGACAGGTCGTCCGGTTCTGTATTCCTGCAGCTGGCCTGCTTATCTCGAGCCGGACAGTATTTTGGTGAGTACAGTCAATAGGGTTCCAATTGGCTGTCCGGAACGACATATTATATAGCATTGATCACTTGTTACGTTCAACAGCCGAACTACACAGTGATCGCAGAGAACTGCAATCTATGGCGCAACTGGGACGACATTGAGGACTCCTGGGAGAGCCTCCGCGGCATCATGAACTGGTTCGGAGACAATCAGGAGCGCCTAGCGCCGTTCGCTGGCCCAGGACACTGGAATGACCCTGACATGGTACGTTTTTATGCTTACTTACCTACTTAATGGCGCACACGAGTACAGTCGCCTATATTGTCAGGGCGTTAGAGTGCGTGCTCAGATATTGTGAACACCTTGGCCGCTCCGATATATCTGATGGCGACTGTACACGCCAGTTGTCTTGATCCTGTGCCATCCCCCGCCAGTTATCGGCAAGGAGATCGTGCAAGTCAGCGGACTTGCACGATCTCCTACTTGAAGTGTCAACCAGCGATACCTGGGACGTCTGATCGGCCTCCGTCCTACCGAGCGTCCCAGGTTCCCCTTTTAGCGCCGCGATCCTATGCGTTTTTATGCTAATATAATGTAATTAAAGGAGGTCATTGTACCTCTAATGAGAAAACTTTATTTACCTGTAATCATTTCAAATGTAAAGGTTACCCAGAGAAACCTTGTGATCAATATTAAAATTAAAATTTCTAATTGATGCATCTGCACAGTGCATCTGAATCCTGTATTTTTTACATAATAACCGTGAGCCATCGTATGACCTGGCTTTACCTAAAATGCTAACTATGTAACCAAACCGCCATATTGAAGCTGTCACTAAATAATGATTTCAGTATGGCGGTTTGTTTACATAGTTAGCAAGTTCCATTGAATGACACTTTAGCAACTCTACTACTCTTAAGTTCGTAATTTGAATCTCGATTCGCAACGCAATGGCTACTCAGCCGAAGTGATAGATCTAATGATCCTCCAGCGAATTGTTTGGCAATTATTAGTACCTTACCTACTCTTGTATAAGTAGATGAACTGTTTTTTAATTGCTAGTTTTTGATATTTTTGATGATAACAGATTAGCTAAATTAAATACAAAAATATACATAAACAACCGTGATACCGAAATTGAATACCGGTTAATTTGTATGAAAAATATACCGGTATTGGGTCCCTGCATTTAACCTCATTCTGTATTTTTTTCCAGTTACTAGTGGGCAACTACGGCCTGTCCTTGGACCAGGCGCGGGTCCAGATGGCGGTGTGGGCGGTGTTGGCCGCGCCGCTCCTCATAAGCGCGGACTTGTCTCGCATGCGGCCGGAATTCAAAGAGATCCTGCTGAACAGGGACATTATCGCCGTCAACCAAGACCCGCTGGGGAAGCAGGGGCTTAGGGTGTATAACGATTCGGTAATAATATACATACTTACTTTAAAATGAAACAATTTTCATGTAAGGACCGTGCGCGAGTGAGGTTGAGTGGTTTTTACGTTACAATTTTAATTATGTACCCTTGTATATTTAGCTTTTTAAGGCATCAAGGAACTAAAAATTATAATGTTTTCAGAAACACCACAGGCAGATCTGGACTCGTCAGCTGTCGGACAACTCCTACGCCGTGGCGTTTGTGAGCACCCGCGTCGACGGGGTGCCATACGCTGTGTCCTTTAGCCATGACGATATGAAGATACCAGCGCAGAACTATAGAGTTCAGGTACTATGCTAAGTATTGTCGATATTAATTGGCGTCCATGGAGCTCGATTTTCATCGGCTTGCCTAAGGGACATTTCCTACAACTCTTGAAGACAAAGACAACCAAATTAGTTCCGGTTTGTCTGAGGATATTTTTGACAAGCCGCCACTGATTGACATGACCCTTTACTGGTTCATAACTATGATAGGATTAAACATAATTTGATTGATGTTATGGGATAGGACATAATCTGATCCCTGATCCTTTTGTGAACCATTGTGGACTACTACCACGGCTAAATTACATATACGACTTGTGATCGGCGTACTTAATTGTACCTACTTATATATATATATATATATATATTACTCTATAGAACTGATCTATCTTAAATCCAACAAGTGCTTGAGTTGTGCTTACAATTCGTTATAATCAACAATGACCAATTGACACAGTATCACTTTTGTCTTTAGGATTTTTATAATGAAGAAGAAGACCGAAAGTTGGGCGCCGATGAGAAATTTACAACGCGAATAAATCCTACAGGTAAAGTACATGAATAATTATAGGGATAATCCCTACTATAATTACGGTAGTTAACTCTGTCTGTATGTTACCTAGATTTTCATTCTTCAACCTCTGAACCGATAAAGATGGTTGAGATGCAAGGTTGATATCCTGGGAAAGGACAGAAAGTTTTTATCCTGAGGAGGAATTTACTTTGGAAGTGGAATATTATGGAAGTACTAATTCTACGCAAACGAAATCGACCTTTTCATAGCTAAATCTCCGAAGACCAATAAGTCTTGTGATGTTTGTACTAGACGTCGATAGATATATTTGTGCTTATCTCACAGACACCCTGACACGGTGAGGGCACGTTGCAGAGAATAAGTAAATTTCAAATTAGAATATTTAAATATGTATTTGAAAAATATCACTAGTAGTAGGCTAGTCTGCTGGCCATGAGTAAGCCCATTCATAATAAAAAAAAAAAAATATTTATCACATATCTTGTCAGTAAAAAAAGGCGCGAAATTCAAATTTTCTATGGGATGATATCGCTACGCGCCTACATTTTTCAAATTTACCGCCTTTTTCTACTGACAAGATCTGCTTGACCAAGTATATTAAGTTCGACCTGGAGAGTACAGGGAGTATTAGGCCCTCTGATAAGGGCGTGTCGCGTGACGCAAGCGGATAGACTATGGGTAAATTGATAATATCACCCCGATTTGCCTCCCTGGCCTCCTGGTGAAGCCCATGTTCTCTGTATCGGGCACGACAGATTGGTATTGTAATAAATTTTGCAACAAATTCCATATTATACTATTTTCGATAAAGCGAATTGATTGATTCACTGAATCGTTAGCGATGAACTTATTACTTTTTTAACATTTAGGGGTCAAGTTCTACAAATTCATCCCTGATGGGCAGTCGGAGGAAGACTCCAAGAACCCTGAAGAAAATACGATGAACAATATGAATATTAATGTTGATAATGACTTAGATAAGACTATTGTTGTTGTATAATAACAGCGTTTTACACAAAAATAAAACGCTAATTAAATAACTTACCCTATTCGGAACCTAATAATAATATTGAGAATGGCAACCCTGTTGTCGGTCGTATTGTCCTTTTCTAGCATATACGTCCCTCTCTCTCCCACACTCCCACCACACAGCAGTTTGCTTTTTGGCGGTTGTCGCAAAAACAAATTTCCAACTCATTGTCTCAAAATTATACATATTTACACCAGGCAGGATTAAAACTTTAGGTTCCGAATAGGGTAAGTTATTTAATTAGCGTTTTATTTTTGTGTAAAACGCTGTTATTAAACAACTGTACCGCTATTCGGAACCTAATAATAATATTGAGACGTGTTTGTTATCGCCTGGTGGTGGGAAGACGCCAAGCCAATGTGATTATACATGTACTTATTATGTATATGTAATATTATTATATTATGAGTGTTTAATTAACTATGCAGTACACCCTTTATTTTAACACCTGTGAGGAGAGAGGTATTTAGTAAAGCATACAATTTGATATTCCATTATATTATGATTATGATACTAACTTAACATTTTATATACGTACTTAATGTACTTATAAATGTTCAAAAAGAATAAGTGAGTCACCACAAGGGTGCTATACTTAATTACTTAAATGTAGGTATGTGAAAACTAGGTAAAAGAAGATGTGATAAGTCAGTCTACTCTTCAAAGAGCATACAACATCTGTTATAAGGAGTAATGTAATTCAAGTATGAAAAGATAAAAATAATAACGTACTAGAGTAGTTTTTATTTATAAGTCGCAATTCTTATCAAATTTGATAATAATTATCTATAATAGTAAAGTAAGCAGTTGCAGGAATATAACAAGGACAGGACCTTTCTTATTTCCAGAATCCCTCGGGATTAGGTAGACGAATATTTTAATTATTCTTTATATCACTATCACCACAAACAGAGTTAATAAAATTAGGTACTTATTCAAATGTCATAGGGAATCACTAAATTTATTTAATGACTGTAAGCCATATACTCGGTTATAGGTTATAGTTATAGCTATAAAATGCATTTAACCCTTTTATATGCTTTACTAACGAGAACGCAAGTCACTGTACATACATAAATAAACCTTACTTAAAAGTGTGAAGGTTAGGTACTATGAGAGCTTAAGCCACAACACTCATTGTTCACTGCGCTGTGGCACTAGTTATGACGCTTTGTGGTGTTCTTGTGTAGAATTGCCACAGAACTTTATCAATAATATTTGCAGAGTCATTCTAATTAAATTCAAGTTTAGCTATCATAACCTTAATTTTACTCAATAATTTGTATATATATGTAGTAAGAGTAGTTTCTTAGTGGTTTACTTTATCTGGTGCCTACTGGTAGACATAAGCCTTAAAACTTTATTGGTTCTGACCGCTAAAGTGACTTAATTTCTGTAAACTATTCATAGACATTGCTTAATTCTGAGTATTCAGTTTTCTCTATTCAGTGTGTAAATTATAAGGAATCAGATACTTAATTCGAAACCCTAGCTCATCGCATAGGTGCTTTTAACCGAAATACAAATTTATGTGCTTATTTCGTGATTTTACATTATTTGCTGTGGGAAACCAGGGGGTTCCCGACCATTTGCCGGGCGCCTGTGGCCCCAAAGCCACAGCGCAGAGGCCCTTTAAGAGGGACCTATTTTATCCAATGCTAGAATCAACACTTTGTCGAATCTATTAGATATTTAGGTATACTTATCCTCCTTATGAACTAAGGATAATTGTTACTTGTTTATATTTCAATAATAGCAAGATTGTAAATTATTTTATATTCTGAAATATAATATTACTTAATTTGGGCCAGTGTACTTTTGTATACTATATCTCTGGCCTACTACCTACTATATAGGTTAGTCTAATAACATCCCGCCTCCTGGGAGGCAATATACAGAGTTCTTGGATATATATTCACGATATCGCTAAGTGTGTGGATCTAGTTTTCCGACACTTGACTGCATGAAATTATTGTGTACATTTTTTACAGGTCTCGAGCAAGAAGGGTACCTATATATAGGTTGAGGTCCTTAACTTGTGGATTTGGTAATAGGAGCAAGACACAGACGGGGTGTAAATTAATTGATCCACCATGTTTCAAGAGATTCATGTGCATTGATGCCTTCAAGTTACACTGTACAGACAGACTATATAACTCTTTTGCAGAGTTTTGCCAACATATTATAATAAATGACTGCATTTGTTTGGGTGTACTTGTTCCACGACAAAAACATATTTATATATATTACAATGTATTTTTGAAAAGTACTCGCCTTTCAAAATAGCTTCGCCTTTTCGCAAGGCTTGCTGCTGTTTCACATTGTGCAAAGCAAACAGTATCGCAATGCTATAATTTTGTATAAATTGAGAACTAGAGGGTCATGCCCTAGACGTGACCGCCCAGAAGTTATACTAGAATCGTTCGTGCAAACCATTAAGTCACTAGCTGTTTATTAAAAACCTTATGACTGGGTACATTACATTCCACGGTGGGTACATTTGTTAAACGTATAGTATCAAACTATGACGAATAATGATAAGTGAATTAAGTGATAACAATATTTGGTCCGTGCATAGAAGCACGTGCCTTTGAGATTAGTGCATGGGTAGTTTAAAATAAACTTAATCTGTGCATAGGAGCACTTACGATCAAGGTGATTCGAATCCTCAAGGTTCACAAGGCAGACATAAGGGTGTAAAATAAATCATTCATAAACGCCCCGTTAGGTCAGTTTTGTACATTTTTATTTCCAACATGCTTGTGCAGCACATGACAATTTTCCTATACCATGCCAGTCAGGGATATAATAATTAAATAGGTACCTAACCTTGGTTATGTCGTGTACCTACATAGGTAGGTACTCGTAAAAATGTTAACTGAAAGACTAGTGCTCTCGAGGCAAATATAATTTATATTAATTTCTAGTCTGTCATAGCAGGCATAGACTTCAAAGGTTTTTAGATATTCATAGGGCCGCTAAACGGAACCCTTTGTACACCTTGAGCAGGCTGTTTGTGCTCTTGTAATTTTATTTTCACACCATCAGTGATATTAAACATAGCTTATTTCAGAATTGAACCGTAAGCTATGTTGTGTCGTGAGCTTAAGTGAGCCTGATTTAATTAGAGTCCACAGATTATCTGGACCTTGGAGGATTGACCACACCTTATTCTAAATATCAATATTCTGTCTGGGCTTATGGTCGAATTTAGGTGACTAAATCTCTTAGTATTATCTATGCCACCAACGTTATGAGGCTTAGCGTCTCTAGACCACAATTTTATATTAGGGTGCAAAGATTTTTTTCATCTTTAAAATAAAAATGAGTCGAGATAGGCCTGGAATCTTAGGTTATTTCATATCTATTATATTATAATTTTAGAAATGTTAATTATTCCAATTTTGAGTTTAGCCAATAGGGTGTCCGGGACCCTTAAAATAGATTGGTAAACAAAAATGAAACCTCGAATAACGAAGCCTATTTCGACTGATTTTTACCCAGAACATTATTTTGTTAGAACCCTTTTCACTTGTCCTTTGTCCAAAAGGAGGTATTTACATATTCATCTTTGTTATATTTTTATGATTGTGGCCTACTCGCTCGCCTGTGTTATGACCATATCATTTAATTTCTGACATGCCTTGCGCAGGCTTATATAGGTTGTAATATCATCATCAGTAACTTGACATCAGTTTGTGAATGAATCAAAGATTCTTTGGCACACCTTACGCAGGTGGAAACATGGCAGCCTTGCGCAGGCTTAAATAGGTACACAACACATTGGTATCATCACAAATAACTTGACGTTAGTTTGTGACTGAATAAAAGATTCTCTTAGGCACACCTTACGCAGGTGGAACCATAACAGACATAGCTTAAGAATATCATTCAAATGAAGTTTATGTTTATGGGTAATATTCCCTTAGTTGCGAGTTCTTCGCTCGACAAGGGGAAAGGATTTACTTTAATAGGCACTTTTAGAAAGTGTCATTCACGGTGACGAGATTTGCCATGACTAAACTTTAACTCTACAGTTAGCGAATATAATTTGAAATTATGAAGCAAACCATGCGTCTTCGTCAATGAATCAATCTAAACATTCCCATATTGTTAATGCCCTTTCAAGTCACAGGCTTCCGATTTTATTTAAAACGTTTACAAGTGTAGGTACTATTTATGTAGGTAGGTAGGTAGGTAGGCTTAAAGAACCGTCTTGTATGTACCATAGTTACATATAGAATGAATAATCAAGTTATTCAAATCCAAAATAATACAAGCACATATAGCATAATACAAGCACATATAGCAACTACATGCAAGAGTTCTTTTAAGCTGTTAGTACCTGTTATTTAATTAAAGAGATACCTATCTACCTACATTTTAACCATTTTTTTTTTTTTTTTTTTCAAAATCTAAGATCTAATTGGAGAGATGTAAATTGATAAGGAGTGAAATACTTAAGGATTTCCATGTCATTCTTGCGCAGAGCCATGCTAATATATCTCTTTATCTAGTCAGACTTAAGTTTACGTACTGCCGAAGTACTCACTTTCCACAAAAATAAATGCAATTCTTGCGATGTAGGTTTGTTCGTTACCTTGTGTCCCTCAGAGCGGAAATAGAAGCCCCGCGAAGCGGGGCTTTGTCGACTCCTAAGCGGGTACACGTTATTTATCAGCAAGTTTATTACCAAAAAATTCATTTTGCAATATTATATTTAACCCGGAACGGGATAAACCGACAAGTTGCTGATAGATACTTGGACAGATAAACCCTACACGTCTATAAGCTTCTACCTTAATACGTAGGTTCTACGTAACACGTATTAACTATCCGATCCTTTCGTATTCGAAAACACAAATCACTTGAAAACTGAAGGGTATGCCTCCACACATCACCATTTAAGTGTTATACCTAATTTCAACACTTATTATAGACACACAAAGATTTAAAGTAAGAAGTAATAAGACTCTGAAGAGACTTAATGTAGGTATAATATTAATTAAATTCTAATGGTGACAAGTGCACGCTTTACCAGCTCGATGTGTTTTCTACCATTATGTGTTTTAGTATTTTCATTAGCATAGCCACGGTGCGCGCAGGCAGGCTTTGAAAACTTACACATTACTATTCCGGATCGTTTTTATTTGCTAGATAGTTTAACGGACACTAAATTTTAATTATTTATTTCGAACGGCAAAAGCCGTTAGAAACTGTTTTTCAATATAGTCAGCTAAACTGGGGTACAATTCAAAAACTCACCAGCAGTTTAGCTTCACGACCTTCCAGATGGAAAAACAGCAAGCCAATGAGTTGGAAATTTGTTTTTGCGACAACCGCCAAAAAGCAAACTGCTGTGTGGTGGGAGTGTGGGAGAGAGAGGGACGTATATGCTAGAAAAGGACAATACGACCGACAACAGGGTTGCCATTCTCAATATTATTATTAGGTTCCGAATAGCGGTACAGTTGTTTAATAACTGTGTTTTATTGTTTTTATTATTCGTTGACACCTATAGTTCGTTTTTTTTTAGCATTAGAAATAAGGTAAACAATCTTGATGTGTCTTTTAATTGAAAAACACATTTTAAAAATAAGTTACGGCAAATATGTAACAATTATGAATCTAATACGATCATTTATATTCTTCTGCTTTCATAAGTACTAGTTTTTGATTTTTAAAAAGCGTTTTTCAATTAAAAGACATGTCAAGATCGCTTACCTTCTTGCAAGTTCTTTCTAATGCTAAAAAAACGAACTGTAGGATTAGACCATACATTGTAACCGTTTAATTTAAATTTAATTCACTATGCTAATTGTTATTTACTTCATTACGTACAGTCAGCTACAGAGAAAAGTGACTCCCCTGCTTAGAAGTTTGAATGCAAAGGTGCTAAGCGAATAGTATTGTTGACTGTAGGTACATACAAATAGCGGATTGCATAAGTATTCGCGATCGCAAATACATATCAGAACTCAGAACTCCTTGAGTTTATTAAGTACTTAAAGTAAAAAAATAAAATAGGTCGGTGGTCCGGATGCGGACCGCCGTCCGCCATTTGGTGACTCCTGTATTCCTAAACAAGGGCAGCATTCATTCGGTGAACTCCTTACATTTCATGGAAGTATCGAAAAGACCTTTTTATACGTGTTGGCTTCCAAATGTCCGGAACACATGGATGAGACATGGACATACATACTTCATCAATCATAATATTTAACCAGCAACAAACCAAGGCTTTACAGATTTACGCACATAATGTTCTTTAAATT
Organism: Cydia fagiglandana; assembly: GCF_963556715.1. Lineage (NCBI taxonomy): Eukaryota > Metazoa > Arthropoda > Insecta > Lepidoptera > Tortricidae > Cydia > Cydia fagiglandana. Next base: position 7,597,479 of record NC_085947.1, read on the forward strand.
AACTGTTCATACTAGTGAATCTATTTAATACTAGCACCTCGTAGGTATTGCATAGGTACCTATAAATAGTTTGCAAGGCGCATGTATCACCATCTAAGATGCAAGTTTATCATCAGACGAGCCATACGCTTGTTTCCCACAATAGTATATTGCATAAAAAACAGATCTAATTATGCCACAGATCATTTATTGTAATTATAAATGCCATGTAGGTAGAGTCTTGGTCCGAATCTAGTTCTGTTAATATGGCACTCTATGGTCTGTAAAGTACCTATGTCAATAATACCGTCCTTGCTCTAACGATGTCACCGTTAAGGTTGGTTAAGGTAACGGAGTGAAAGTCGAAGGAATTCATCAATACACATCACATTATTGGCCTAGCCACTGTTCGTTTACTGTCCAGTTAGATGTCCATTTTTATAGCGGTTAAAAGCGGCCGTAGGTTGGTACCAAAACTCCAATAAAATATAAATATATGTAAAGAGATGACCTAATTACGGCAATGAAAAACCTGTTCCTTAGTTATAAGAACCCTAGAAACAACACTATAGGTTTACAGATCGCGATTAATTGATATGTCAATTACTTACTTAATCTTAGTAATTCAGCCCCATTAAAAAATTCTTATGCCTAAAAGGGTCATTGAACTCTTTGACTTCTACAAAATTGAGGTCATTGACCTAATTTTTGAGTTAAGTTGATTGAAATTACCAATTGACGCATAAAACACTTGTGAGTTTACGCACAGTTTTACATCTTACTGCTTGGAGTTACGGTCGTGATTCTCTTGTCACATAAAGAAAAAAGGTATGACACTAAATTAGAGCAAATTGATCCTTCCCTAACCTAAACGTCACTGTCAAATAGAATAAAAGTCAAAAGTTTTTGTACACGTCTCTGATAATGATAAAATTTAGGATCATAACCAAATTATTGTTATTATAATAAGTTGCACATTTTTACATCATTCAATTTATGCAATTCATTCAACGTTACGTTCGCATCGTACACCGGCGTAAATACAGTCATTGTTTATTCGCATAACGTGGAAGAAAGTTAACCGGTTAGTGTCGGCCAGTGTCCCGTCCTCGTAGTAGGTCAATGGCGCGCCCCAGCCGGCACCGGCTCGCGTGAGCTGCTGACGTCGCGCTCCAGCCGCGCTCGCGAGGCGCCCAGTCTCCCTCGCACCACCAACCGTTAACCGCGTCACGCGTCGCTCATTCCAACTCGCAATTCGCTTGACGATACTCGCTTCGAGGAAACACTGCCATAATGGGCGCGAAAGTGGAAAACGTCGGCATACTGGCTATGGAATTATACTTCCCGTCACAATACGTCGATCAAGTGGAATTGGAAAAATTCGACGGCGTGTCCACCGGCAAATACACGATCGGGCTCGGACAGAGCAAAATGGGCTTCTGCTCCGACCGAGAAGACATACAGTCCTTGTGCATCACAGCTGTCCACCGGCTCATAGAACGGAACAATTTGAACCTTCATGACATTGGACGCCTGGAGGTGGGTACGGAGACCATTATAGACAAAAGCAAAAGTGTGAAAACATTCCTCATGACATTATTTGCCAAAGCAGGAGCCACAGATATAGAAGGAATTGATACAACAAATGCATGTTACGGTGGTACTGCAGCTCTCTTCAATGCAATTAACTGGGTGGAATCCTCGTCATGGGACAGCAGAAAGGCCATAGTTGTGGCCGGTGACATTGCAGTGTATGGCAAAGGACCTGCGAGACCTACCGGTGGTGCTGGAGCAGTGGCCATGCTTGTGGGCCCAAATGCACCTTTAGTGTTTGACCGTGGTATAAGAGCTTCATATATGACTCACACATATGACTTTTACAAGCCAGACCTTGCCTCAGAGTTCCCTTTTGTTGATGGCAAGCTTTCTGTCAAATGCTACCTCAGTGCTTTAGATAATTGCTATAATTTATTCTGTAAAAAGATGAGGAGGACTGACCCCGATTTTAAAGGATTGCTAAGTTTAGACGGCATGCTGTTCCATTCACCATACTGTAAGTTAGTGCAGAAATCCTTAGCTAGGGTCTGTTTTAATGACTTTTTAAATACCCCTGAAGAAGACAGGGATAAGCAGTTTCCGGGGTTATCAGAGTTCAGTAGCAGAAAATTGGAAGATACTTATTTTGACCGTGATGTTGAAAAGGCTTTCATGACGTACAGCCAGCAGCTGTTTGATGAGAAAACGAAGCCATCTCTTTACATCGCTCGCAATGTTGGCAACATGTACACTCCGTCGTTGTATGGAGGCCTGGTATCCTACCTCATTAGTAAATCACCTGAAGAGTTAATTGGGAAGAAATTTGCCTTATTCTCTTATGGTTCTGGTCTAGCGTCTACAATGTTTTCTATTAACATCTGTAATGATATGAGTGCAGGTTCCAAGTTGGAGAAGCTTATAACTTCCCTACATGACACAGTTTCCTACTTAGATAAGAGAGTTAGTGTGGAGCCTAGCAAGTTTTCAGAGCTGATGGAAGTCAGAACAAAGAATTACCACACAGCTCCGTATGAACCGAGTGGGCCCATAGATGTACTGTTCCCTGGTACGTACTACCTAGTTAACATTGATGATCAGAGAAGACGCACATATGAGAGGAAGGCTTAGTGTATTAATTATAGTGTTTTCTTGTGTTTGGTGAGGGATTAGGTGATGTGGGATTTTTACACATTAGGTATTTAATTACCACTTATTGAAATTTGTCATTTTGCTAATGTAACTGCATGTAATAAACTATGGTGCTCTGCAAAGCTGCAAAATGGATATTTTTTTGAGTCAACAACTTGGGTATGCTAATTTTCCTGTTGAAAGTCCGTTTGAGTTAGTACAGTGAATATCACATCCTTTATTTGTATGCAAATTATAAAAAATCAATATGAAGTATCTTATAAGTGTTAGTATGCTGATGTTTTATGAATTTTAAATTATAGTATGTATGTTAAACAATACTTGTTGTTGAAATCAGTGTGCAGGTTTTTTTTAGGTGCAGTCAAACTGTGCTTAGTCTCCATTTGATTAGAATATTTATGTTTGTTAATTTATTTATTACTGAAATAGACATTTGAAACTTGAGTGTGTTTATTTTTAGTTGCTGAGGTGACGTATATGGAAACTCCATTCGTATTGTTTGAGGGGTTAGAGTACCAAAGGTGCTGAGTGGTTTTTACAAGTCATTGCTAAAAGATCAATATGGTATCAATTATGAAGTTTACATTGTAACTTAGGATTTTCCGTTAGTTTTTTCTTTGTATGTACTTGACAATAGTACAAGGACAATAGTATACGGTGACAATAGTATAGTATATATATGGTCTTTTAGTACTTAATATACTTAAGTACATTCAAACATCAAACATCATCAAACATCAACATTTATTCAGCAAATAGGCCACAAGGGCACTTTTACACGTCAACATTGAATTTACATAAAAGCAAAAATAATAACATCAACAATTTTATAAAATAAAACTAACAATTCAATCTAACGTATTACAATTACTAAGAGATGTATATGGTCTCTTAATGTCGAATTACATACAAAATACAGATAAAAAAACACACACAAAAAAAATCTATAATATTTAGAGGTGTAAATGTCTCTAGGTGTCAGAACTATAAGATTATATAGTTTATCAAGTTATCCTTAGAGATGTATAAGGTCTCCAAGAGTCAATATCCTGTATAATTAATACATTCATTAAAAGAAAAGAAACATGCGAGAACAGAATGAGGCGTCTCACTGTAATTAATTAATAAAAGTTACTAAGTATAGTATATATAGCTAATAGCTCGTGTTAGCTTAACAGACCAGTCTCCACAAACAGCACCCGTTCACGAGTATGACGCTTTAGATTAGGTTCTCTATGGGCCTTAGCGTTTTACATATTGATTGTCACTGGTACGAGTACACTAGTACAGGGGGCCGATTTTTGAATTTCGATCGCTCGATTTCGTCACTCGAAAATCGGTGTAAAACTGCGAAATGCTAATTTTTGAAATACGAGCGATCGAAGCTTGGAATCTAGTGGTACTGACCACTCGATTGCAATTCTATTAGTAGAATTTAAACGCCTAGTAGGGGAAATACACGAATACGAGTGCACGGATTTCAAAAATTGGCCCTGTCACAAAGTGCGAAATGGTACCCTAAATTTTTTTTTATTGTATTTTCGCCCACACTGTTAAGTGTTAACTGTACATCGGTGGACCTTATGTCTTTTGTAAAAAGGTCCACCGATGTACAGTTAGGAGTGTTACTGTTTGTGCCTATAAGTCTGAGAGGCTACCGCGAAAACCGAAATTCGCAAATTGCGGGGATCATTCTCTCCCACTCCAATGAGGCTGCAATTAGAGTGACAGAGAAAAATGCCCGCAATTTGCGAACTTCGATTTTCGCGGTTATAGCCCTGGTTCGTAGGGTAAACGTAAGATAAAGTTACTTGTTAATATTTTTAACGTTATTTTAATAAGTATAAAAACTAAAGGTAAAGTTAAAGTAGGTTTACTGGATTTTATGGTCTCTTCTAATACATAAGAAACTTACTTACCTATGGCACTTAAGAGCTGTTTCCCACTGACGTTCAGTTTTTTGCGGGTACGGTTTTTTGCAGGATCCAATTTTCTCATGCATGCAGGATCCCGCAAACAGGATCCTCGTGTAAAAGTTACTATATTACCATCTATACTACTAAAACGGGATCCTGCAAAAAACCGTACCCGCAAAAAAAACTGGACGTCAATGGGAAACAGCTCTAAGTGGATATATCGATACGAGAGCAATTAGACTTCGCACTTGAATCTGATATCATACCAATCCACTTGGCAGATTGCAATGATATCTACTCGTAGGTACCTACTGTTCATGTTGCTTATGTAAATTAGCTAGATATTCTTGTTAATTTCAAGCAAATACAAATATGACGCAATATACCTACTTATATTACTTATAGTAACATCAGTGCTATTTACCAGACCTAGCTTCCAGACATCTTACGTCAATGCTTGTACGAGACAATAGAAGTACCTATTGATCTACGATTAAGATGTAGTTGTCATAAGTCTCACATGATGCGCTGATGGTGGCCTATGGCTATAGGGCACCAAACGAAGGAATGACAGGGGAAATAATTCGTGTATTAATGGTGTATTAAACACCATTAATTTAATATACTTATATGTATTGTGTTTTTAATAGTGTATTAAACAAGATACTTAAAGTACCTGGGGGTAGGGGTGAAGATAACGGGTAAGGGGGGGTTTCACCCCCACCCCCCGGTACTTTAAGTATCTTGTTTAATACACCATTCCTTACAACTTCTTACAACCATGCCAAAATTGGCTTATACGCGAATTATTTCCCCCGATTGGCAATGTTTGGTGTACTACTAGCGGTATCTCGTACAAGCGATAAAACACATGTAGGGAGGCAAACAGTCTCTTTAGAGGTTCAATATCGCCATCACCGGTGTAATTAGGTAATACTATTATTACCTCCTATAAGTATTACTAGAGTTAGACCAAGAAAAGTCTGCAGCGCTTTTGATAGCCCACACAGTGCAAGTGTTATTTATTTGACGTTTAAAATAACATTTGCACTGCGTGGGATATCAAAAGCGCTGCAGGCTTTTCTTGGTCTAACTTTAGATCACTATATATAAGTAATACATATTAAAAACTACATTTCCATATAATATTTATATGGTAATTACAGAGTAATTACTCATTATTATTTTATACCAGACTTTTGTATTTGCTTTCACTTGACCTCTAAAGTCATTCAAGTCATCGAAGATACCAATTGGAATACAGCGTAGGATGCTTACCGAGGCATAGTCAAAGGCGAACCACGATCACCAGTATAAGCTGATCTCCGACTGCGCTTAGTTGATGTGGATCTAGGGATAACAATTATAGCGACTGATTTAACTAATGTGGGCTGTGCGATTTGTTTGCGAGACTCGCAAAAGTGATAAGTTTACGCGGTTATCACATGCGGTTCCGCACGTTGATACGGTGTGTGACTGGGACAAGATGCTAATCGTTCACGCTCCGTAGCCTAGCGTAGATATCTCTCTATCACTCTTCAATTTTAGTGAGACAGACAGCCAAAAACCTCACCAAATACATATCACCAAGTGGGAGGGGGCTCAAAAAGTAGCCGAGAACATCTCGCGTGATTTGTGCACAACCCCTATGAGTGGTGTACTTACCTACACGTGCCTACAGTTATCTCGTGTGTGGTTCAGTGAGTAATTCAGTAAGGCAATCCCGCTCTGAGGCACTACCGAGAAAAATGAAAATTGGCTTTATTCGTCTCTCTATTGACCGATTACGCAATAGGGACAGAGAAGCAAATAACGCGATAGAATATCATGCGTGTGTGTGGTGTTGATATTGTATATACCTACCGTGAAATTTGAGCCTCATTGACTTTATTTCATTAACTATTCGTGTAATTAAGGGGTACTTGTACTAGTATTTAGCAGTCATTAATTTAATCACAGGTAATAGGTACACGCGTGACACGCACTGAAAAATATTCATGTCAGTTGTCAGTAATTTGGAGGAACTGAAATCTGAAATCTGAATAAGGTAAACGCTGCTTAGGTCTTATCTCTAGGAAAACGCGCATTTTTGAGTTTTTATATGTTTTCCGAGCTAAGCTCGGTCTTCCAGATATTATTAAGTACTTACCTAATTTAGGCTGATTTATGTAGACTATGTACGATTGTACACTCGAACATGATGACTGATGATGAGCAACTGATGGGTGTGGATGAGTATCTACCTAGTTTACCTACCTACCCAGCTCAGATAAAAGTGTGTATTTACGACATTTCGTGTTTAAGGCGATATAATTGACATGTATCGCAAGTCATAAAGATGCCTTATCAAATCAATTTATTGCCGAATTACGGATTTAGATTAACAAAGTGTCAATAAAATTTTGTCTACATAATACGTCACTGAAAACTAAATTAGGTACGGTACGAAGTTCCTGGTAGAAAAACTAACAAAAGACTTTTTCACCACACCAGCTCGGAAAGGCTTACTTTGCACTTCAAAAACTGATAGCAAAGTTGCATTTTATTCATATGTGAGGCAAAGTAATCAAATTCAAATTTTGAGTTGTTTTCTTATTTTTGCTGGTGCAATTGACTTTTGGATGATAAATATTTAATAACATTCATTCGGATTTGATTTTGTTTGATATTTTACATTTAATATTTGCTTCGGGTTGGTGTGGTGAAAAATTTTGTGTTTCACTCGGGGGCAAATTTTGTTTAACCCTCGTGCTTTGAAACCTTCGCAACGCTCTAGATTCCATTTTCGAACCACTCGCTACGCTCGTGGTTCAATTTTGGAATCTTTCGCTTGCTTGGGTATCAATATTAGCACGAGCGGTTAAACAACAACTTTGCCCCCTTGTAAAACAAATAACTATTATAAGTGAGTAAACGAGGTATTTTGATGAATTGTTGGTACTCGTATTGGTTGGGTGTAGGTATACCGCCATGTTTGGGCCCAAGCTAAGCTCACTTGAAGTACTTAAAAGTCGGTACCTATCTGCTGTAAGTAGGTATAACGGACGCGGCTCTTGACGTCATTCCTATTAACTACAATTACTACTATTTCAACTAAAATATTCAAAATAAAGGACGCTGGACTTCGAAGCAGTAGCTGAGGACGCAGCCGTAATGAACTCTAAAATGAGAAAGATGCATTTAGACTTAACTAGGTGGCGGTAGGTACTTAAACTTTTTTCAAAACATGAAGTTGGACAAAGGATTTAAGGGAGCGTATCTTAAATTCTATTGTTTTGAACGGGAGAATGCCATGTCTTTGTCTTGAGGAATCGTACTGGATAAACGATCAGGTTTAACTCAGAATATCAGATATTTATTATTGATATAAAAGAGGTATTTTTAAATAATATTATGTAGCCTAGCCTCGTATTTCTCTGGGAATTTTTGTCTTTTTGAATTTGGAACCTTCATTTTATTTCATAAAAGTCCAAAACTCGAATTTAGTTTGTACTTGTTAAAGTATGTATTTGGGCTTCTGATATGAGGCTAGGTATTCATAAAACTGCCTACCTATTTATGCTACATCTGCAATAAAAGTTAAATTTTAGTTAATAAAAATAGTAATAAATACATTTTATATCAGTTGCGATTGTAAACTAATTTAGCAAGAAACATATAAATTGTGACAGACGGCGAAAAAACCGGCATCAGTTGATCAAAATTGAGCTGTAAGTATCTCTTGACTGCAATTAATTGTTTTTTTTAAGGCAAACCGTTAATGAAAATCAGACCTTGCTCTATTTTTTTCCAGAACCAGTAAAATTACATGATAATTTTTTTGACATCTCGTCTTTCTTTCGTCTCGGGAAGCCCTTAAGTACCTATGTAATTGTAATTGGGAACCCATGTCTTATTCATTCCAAAGCTAAGCATTTACGAGAACCTACATTCAAGATACGCTTCGTAATTCCCAAAAATACTCCTAGTGTTTGCTGGACGCAACTGAGTTCTTTTAAAAAAACGCCCACTTATGCACTAGGATGACTTCCTAGTCAATAGACCTGGACTCAAACTTTAAGCCCACAGCTGTTAATTCACGATACAATGGGCATGTTCTTAAAATAAGTGCAGTGCTGATGACGATGAGTAAGATATTGAAGATGTGTCCGTTTGAATTTTTTTTTGTCGAATGTTGGTAATCTCTTGCGTTCATAATTACGTATAAAAGTGCCTAGTTAATAGTTCTTATAGTATCGAAAAATACTGTTTTTTTTTGTTACAGTGTTCCTTTCTTACTTACTCCTTGTTTTTAGTGACCGGTTTAATTTAAAGTAAAATATTACAAAATGATTTATTTCCAGAACCAAGATGAAATTCGCCATCGTATTCGCTGCCGTCGTGGCCGTAGCCTGCGCTGGGCACCAAAAGTCCTTGGCCTCCAACATGCCCGAGCTGGAAGCCATCGTGGCCGCAATTCAGAGCCCCAGCACCGACCCCGCCACCGCCGCGCTGCTCGAAGAGCAGCTGGCTGATCTGCTGGCCGAATTATTCCCCCAACCTGAGCCTATCCTCGTTGAAGAGCCGTCTCCGGTCCATGTCGGGCTCCCTATCCTCGACTTCCCTCTTCCTGATGGCGGCGCCGTGACTGCCGTGCAGCCAGAGTCCCCCGCTCTCGTGCCCGCTCCTATCGTCAACCCCATTCCAGCTGCTCTCGCTGATGCGGCGGCTCCCTTAGTTCAAATCATCCTGAACATCAACCAGGCCAGCTCTGGCGCCGCGCCCGTGGCCCCCGCTCCCGTCGAGACCCCCGTCATCGACATCCAGCCCGTGCAGGTCGTCGAGGAGGCAGTGAACGAGGAGACCATCGTGCCCACCCCCGTGGTGGTGGTGGACTCCGCCCCAGAACCCGTGCAGGTGGTGGACGTGGTCCCAGAACCCGTGCAGGTGGTGGACGTGGTCCCCGAGCCCGAGCCCGAGGCAGTGCCCATCGAGATCGCCGTCCCCATCGTCCCCATTCCCGTCGTCAACATCCCCATCGACCTCAACTAAATGATGTAACTGAACAATACTGGATTTGAAGAGGATTTAGGTTGGACGCACAACTTCGAATTAGCTTAATTAAAATCAGTGACAGTAGAAATATATTATTTCTATATTTAATGATTCTTTTGTTATTTCCTACGAACTATACCTATATCTACGATATAACGATGAATATAAACTGCGTCAAGCAAATCTTGTCAGTAGCAAACGGCGGCAAATTTGAAAAATCGCGGGTTAGCAACACTGTGTTCGAATAATACGAAAATCGCGTGTCATCTGTGTTTTATCTGTGGAATGTGGATCGCGAATGACAGCCATCATCTTTGTTTACATTCGGAATCGATTCTATTTCCAGAGATATTTCTGCTGTGTCGCCATTAAATACCAATATATTAAATAAAATTGAGCTTAATCAAAGATAAGGTGCCTACAATCCCTACAGTTCCAAGATATAAATCTAATAAAATATTAAAATCCAATAGGACATCTACCTGCTGAAGCAATGATTTTATTCATTACATTCTTGTTTAACGGCATATTCCACTTCTAATTTTATTTTGAGATCTTCAAATTCACCACACACCGCATTTAAATTGTCCGTCCATACCATTTAAATGCCATTTAATAACAATTTCAAACATTTTCAATAGAGAATCCACGAGTGACAATTTGAATTGACGTACGTAACAGGGCGCGCTCAGCGGAAAAAAAAGTTTTGGTTCGATGTACATTGTACATTGCTGCTTTTCTTAGCGCAATACTACTCTTTGAGTGTTGCCCTACTTTAGTTTGCTTTACATTGCTACTGACAAGATTTGCTTGACGCACATAGGTTCCTATTTTGAAAATTATGATACCTATCATTTAAAGATCGTTTTACGAAAGTTGATGGTGCGGTTTTCTATGAAAATGCTGACATTTTAGTACAAATCTAGCGTCAGCTCTTATGAATTTACCTATATTTAAGAGAGACGTAGACTCAGTCGAGAAATTGACAGATGGTGGGTAAGTTGAATTGGTCCCAGGTCACGTACCTAATTTGTACCTACTTAGCTTACTTTGCAATGACAAAAGTGCAAGTGCAAGTGCGGAATTACCTTAAACGTAAAATTTCTATGAAAATAAGACGTTTAATGTGGAACTTCCACACTCTGTACTCTGTCACGTCAAAGTACGGTTGTACGGTATCTAACTACGAGATAGAGATATACCTACCTACTATATACATACTACGATACCTACTATATTAATAATTTCGTCTTCGACTAAATTACGTTGATACTTTAGGTACCTACACATAAAACAGTACCTATCGTCTGGAAATATATTAATTGCAGTTACGAATTGATAACACATAACCGAGCATCAGTCACTCAGATCAGTTGCAGCGATAACCTCCGCCCTCCGAGACTATTCCTAGCTAGTAAAGTGACTCGGGTCTTGCTTACGTCAGCACCTATTGATCATCTATGGAAATGAATATGAATTACAGGATGTGAACTGCCGGGTCGAAGGGAAGAGTTAGCATCATATTATAATAAAACTTACGATCCGCCCTGGCTTTTTCACGGGTTACACATAACCTTCTGTTGGTTACGTACGTATATATGTACTTAAAAAAAAATCTCAAATTGGACGACGGGGCTCGATTTTTGGTAAGAGAAGATCTTCATGCCATCTCTGATCTTCATCAAATTGGTGATTAGATATTGATAGAAAAAACTTGAGAGAGAGTTAAGAAATCACACAAATTACCATGCTTGTTCCTTTAAACCTTGAAGAGTTCCCTCAATTCCTCATGGATCTAACCAAACTTATCAGAAACCAAATCCCTATGGAACCACATTGGGGGTATAGCTCCTGTCAATAAGTTAGCTGATGATGAGACACGGAGAAACGTATGATAAACTTTTATTTACGATAACACATTAATATTTACGGAATTAAATATGTAAACTATAAAACTTAAAACCTAAAAATTTGTAAGTGATAAAACTTATCTTAAATTAATTAATTAATACAGTACCTACCGTAGATGCTGGCAGCATTTCTCCGCTTTATCATATTGCTTATCAGTTGAAGCGAGGAAGCTGCCAGCTCTACGGTTTTTTTAGCTGCCCAAACTGAACCTGTTAGGAGAAAATGGCCTTCAAAGTACTGAAAATTGACCAAACCTTCTAATTTCTGAGAAGAGATTTTTTCAAAAAATTGATAATTAATTACTGGGTTCTTTATATGTTGGAGAACATGAATAAATAACGAACATATAACGAAACCAGTAATTAATTATCAATTTTTTTGAAAAAGTCTGTTCTAAGAAATTAGAAGGTTTGGTCAATTTTCAGTGCTTTGAAGGCCATTTTCTCCTAACAGGTTGAGTTTGGGCAGCTAAAAAAATTCCTTGCCCGTTATTTTAGACTACTCTATAACATATATCAAAATAAATCAAATCGGAGTCGGACAGTTGGGTACCCTTCCTTGTCAGACACATATCACTCTATCAGCTATTAGCCTAGGGACGTCTGACAAAAGCTTACGTTATCTATGCCTTAATTAGCATCTCGCGCTTAGAATGTTCACCGCCGCACAGGAAATATGTAGCAAATATGATAGGAAATGATGTACATAAGTTACACGACTTAAAAATATTTATGGCTGAAGATAATTCATATTAGGTATATTTAATTTATGGTAACGTGATAAAAATAATGTGTTAATTAATAATGTATATTTGACTGTTTGTACACAATTTTTAGAAGGTGCAGTGAAGTGTAGTGTGAAGGGAGGTACTAGGAGGGTTTCACCATAGTCATCAATCATACAGGTAGCGTAGGGATACCACAACTCTATAACCTACCCAACTAGGCATCCACTATTAACCCTTTAACCGCCAGAGTCTTATATATAAGACATTACATATCCAGCTCATTTCGCCACAGTCTGATAAATAAGACAAAGATCTGATTTGGTTTTTAAGGCACATTTATAACTCCCGTAACTATGCCAACCTTACTCTGCGTGGTACAATTACTGTCGGTGGCGACACGAGCACGCTCGATCAAAAATTGCTGGCGCTTAAAAGGTTAGGTCTACCGTTCAACTGAGGCGATTCGTAAGAAATAAATAAAATTGGTAAATTATCTTCTGTCACTTTCTTGATTCGAATTGGGCCCCTTTTATTTCATCAAAAAAAACATTTCACTGAGAATGATTAATTTTATTGCAGCTTTAACAGTTTTCTGTTTCTTAAGCTTGTAGGACAATTTTCTTTAGGGACTCATGCAAAACCGCAGGCAAAGTACTGTCGCATAAACTTATATAGACATCTACTACGCGATATTAGTTTCAATAGAAATACATATCAAATAAACAAGATTATTGAGAAGCTGATTAATTAATCCAGAACTAAACTCTGAGATTATGTATATTCATGAAAATCCAAGATAATAAATACTTCAGAGAACAATGTCATATGTGCCTACAGACGCCAATGTTACTTGTGACATTTTATTTTCAGGATGTGATGTAATTAATCTTAATATATAAGTCTATTTCGTGGACAACGTGGGCATATGCTTCTTTGTTGGAGCACGCGACAGGTGAGATATTCTAATCAAATTTAAGTAATTAGATACTTTTGAAATTTAATTTTAAGTGAACCTATCGGGCAGTATTATAGCACCTTATGCAAGTTCCTCACCATTTTGGTTTTAAAAACAAGACCGAAGTGATCCCATAAGTGTTCCGTAAACAAAGTTTTGTACGGGACACTAAAAATAACCGCCTGTAATCTAGTCTTACCTAGCTAACGTTTCAATTCGAGTAAATAGTTTCGTTGTCTTATTTCCTTCCACTTTTTAACACTCGTTACATTTTTTCCCAATAAACACTTTGTTTGTAGTGCTTTAACACATTTTAAAATTTCAGATATAATCAGAAACTATGAAACTCCTTCTGACTGTTGTGGCCCTCGTGGCCGTGGCCCACGGGGCTCCCACCACCCAGACCATGGAGATCGGCGCCAGCGGCGTGTCTGGCAGCCTCCTCAACATCCCCCTCGTCGAGATCATCGTCAACATGATCAGCAATGAAGCCGCTGTAGCCCCTGGGACTGTCAACGAGCCTGTAATTGAAGCCGAGCCCGTCATAGTTGTGGATGACGCGCAGCTCCCCACGCCTGTGATCGTCGTAGACCAGCCCGAGGTCAACCCCATTGATGTCGTCGCTGTCAACCCCGCGCCAGCACCCGTTGTGGTTGACCAGCCAGAGGCTAACCCAATTGACGTGGTCGCTGTCAACCCCGCGCCAGCACCCGTCGTGGTAGACCAGCCAGAGGTTAACCCCGTTGACGTTATCGCTGTCAACCCCATGCCTGAGCCTGTTGTGCTTCCTGCACCCGCCCCCGCAGAGGTAGTGCCTGAGGTAGTTGTGCCTGAGCCTGTCGTACTCCCTGAGCCCACCCCCGCCGAGGTAGCGCCTGAGCCTGTCGTACTCCCTGAGCCTGCCCCCGCAGAGGTAGTTGTGCCTGAGCCTACCCCCGTTGTGGTAGTGCCTGAGCCTACCCCCGTGGAAGTCGCACCTACGCCCGCCGAGGTCGCTGAGATCGCCGAGGTCCCAGCCCCTGAAGCCGAGGCCGCTGAAGGCAGCAGCCAGATCATCAACGTGATGCTGAACTTCATCTTCGGAGCAAGCGGCTCCCTGTCCTCGGTCGAGGTGCCTGCTAACATCATCCCCCAGGTGGTTGGCGCTCCCCGTGTCTAAAGTGTACTGAAATAGGTTTTTATATGGCATTTATGAATGAAAATAATTAATGAATAAAAATAAACTCTATTTCTGAGCTCAGATATTTTTTTATCGCAAGATTGCCTGCTATATTTTTTTATCGCAAGTTGGCTTAATATGCCTTGGATGCAAAGTTGAATATGGGTTAGGTACTGATATCCGGAGTGACGAAGAGTAAACTGACAATAGTTTCAAAATATGTTTCGATTAAATATAAAAAAAAAGTATCCGGATATACCATGGCCCGATTCCACTTGAAACTGCACAGAGAGAATACGAGCTCTGCCCTTCAAACTTCAAAGTCAGCATGTGGTGGTACATCATAATTACCTACAGGGAAGTCGGGTTAAGCGATAATTGATACTTGATACTGCTTTGGGTATATAAATATTTATGTGAAAAGGCTACTTCGTATAGACAGTTTAAACAATTACAATGTAGGTTAGCTATTTATTTTTTACGTTTTATTAATCAATTTATTCGCAAATAAGCTGACAAACGCTTACAATAAGTTAATTAGTTTTAAAATATTGTTTACAGTACATATGGTCCTATTTTCCTGCACCAGTGCGTAAAATATAGCACTGTTCATGCGTATGTCAAAAGTTTAATGGGCCATATCGTCGCTGTGCGTGCAAAAGTCGCCATGTGTTTTTAACCTACTTTACAGGAGACACAAAAAACTGTTTATTTCGATAACTATTGAACATATACAAATCATATTTTTTATGATAAAAGTATTTGCACTTTAACATATATTACGGAATTACCTGAAATGATATTTTAGTTTCAATGGTGTGAAAAAAATATTTTTTTATAAATATGTTACATAGCGATTTTTGTTAGAGTCGTAAAAACCGCTAAGTGTCTTAACCTGTACATGGCTAGATTTAATTATTAAAAACCTTATACAATTTGTGTGCTTTATCGTCACATGGCTATTTAATAAAATGATGGGGGTGTTCAATAAAACAGAAAAAAAACTATTAAGTCGATATAATGGAAATTTATGATTGAATAGTCTACGTATTTTTTTATTATAACTAGATATCACTACATATTAATATTTCCTTGCTTGTAGGCAACACAACGGTCACTTGACTGCGGTATTTACGTGGCTTGCAAATTGAAATTTTGTGGTCTTCTAATAATTCTTTAAACTTCTTACTCCCAACAGCATACGAAATAAAGAATTCAAACGACTCTTCTACATAATTATATTCTGGTACTTATTATTTTCCTTTGAAAAGACATGAATAATATAATAATGTATTTGTCTGATGTTTACTACTTTTCTTTTCATTTATCATCTATGTTTATGTTACAATATTAAACACGACACGATATTGCCTAGCTGAGTTGAAAATAAACAATTGTCTTTATATTGACTTAAGATATTGACCCTGCCTGTGAAGGCGATGGTCCTGGGTTCGAATCCCAGTAAGGCCATTTAAGTATTTGTGTCATGACAAAGATATTTGTTTCTGAGTCATGGCTTGGTCATGGTTGTTTTGTATGTATTTAAGTATTTATATATTATACCTATATATCGTTGTGTGAGTACTTACAACACAAGCCTTCTTGAGCTTGCTGTTGGACTTAGTCAGTCTGTGTAAGAATGTCCTATAATATAATATGTAAAAAAAAACCTTTAAGTAATGCATAAATGCACTACATGTTCATGTTTTAAAGTACATTGCGCTAACTTTATAAAAAAAATTTATCAGAGATAAATCACAATTAAGTACATACCGGCACGTATGTACTTAATTGTGATCCAAGGGGGAGGCCTCTGTTCAGCAGTGGACGTGTTATGGCTGGGATGATGATGATGAAGTACATAATATTTTGATCCAAAAGCATCGGTAAACCAGAATGGTTTGTTTCGATACTCCTTTCCGCAGTACTTAAATAATTAAATATACAATAGGCAACACATATTTCTATTTTTTATGTAATTTTTCATTCACTTGTTACCTTTAAAACTGCCATTAACTTGTAACGAAAACTCACAAAACTCAATTATTTGTACTCACTCGTAACAACATACGGTAGACTGGATACTGGATTGCTATCAGAAAATTCCGCCATGTGTCGTAAAACGCACGGTCTGGAAAAACAACATCGACTCCAACTAGTACAAAAATTATCGCTATGTGTGAGAAACTACATATCGGGCGCAAGCGCATCTAATCATTTTTCAGTAAACTTGTAGAAAATATCGCTATGTGTCAAGAATGACATAGCGAGCGCACGTCTGTAATTGCTGTTCAACTAAGCTAATGTAGTTATGTGATTTATTCCAGTTAGCGATTATAGGAAGAGCATTCATTGTATGGGCGTCACATACCTACATTTGTTAAATCCCTAAATATTGAAATAAGCTCAACGCTGTTTTTGGAGCATATGCGTATGGAAATAAGGTTCAAAATGGCATTAAAACCTAAAAATCGTCAAAAGTCACATAGCGACTTTTGTAGGCACAGCGACGATATGCACTGTAAAACGTTGTACGATACACGTGCGAATAGGTATTTAATTCGAAACTCGTGTCGATTTAAAACACCCCCTTCGGTCGTGTTTTAATTTATCGCCGCTCGTTTCGAATTTCCTCTTTTCCGCACTTGTATCGTAAATAACTATTATCAGACGGACATGACAGTCAAATAATAACACGAAAGGATCAATACTGGAAAATTACATATTACACGACGATCTTTTGTTGTCACTGCTCATATTGTTTACGTTACGCCTAATGACTGTCTCAAGTGGAATTGGGCCAGGGTACCTATATGAAATGGGGGTACTCTAAGTAAAATAAAATAAACCAAGAAAAGGTAAGATTAAACAAAATTCTACAAAAATGCACGCCCGCAAATGTCAGTTTACGCTTGTTTCTTTCTAATTCTATATATTCTTTCTATTCGTTTATTTCTAATTCTGAATACGAGGGTAGAAAAGGAAAATGCCGAGTCATGCATAAGTTTATGACTAAGAAAGAGTTTCTGTGAAAATACACGAGGCCCGAATCCAACAGCCATCAAGAAAGTGTTATAACCATGCAGTCGTGCGACATTCGTAGAGTCTGTGCGGAAAGAGAAGAGTCGTGAAATGTATGGGGTCCAATACATTGTACGACTCTACTTTCCACACAGACTCTAAGACATAACTATTATAGTAACAGCACCAGTCATGGGACATTTAAGAGGGAATTTGGAGTATTTGTGATATTTCCCTAATACATGTGAATGGTCTACCGCTTAGCGTATTGAAAGATGAAAGTCCTACCCGTCTTTCATGTTTCAGGCGTGATGTATCAAAGATACTGCAATGAGTTTCCACATACTTAACAAATTAAAACTATGCTATTTTTCTCCAGTCATGGACACCAAAGCTCCAGTAATGGGCCCCCCAGTAATGGACACTACTCTATCAGTATAAAATATTGAAATAGGTCATCAGATCTGGTCCATGTTATCATAATATTGCATTATCATCCGATTTGCATATTTAATTACGAATACAAAATTTCAACTCAATCGGAAAACGGGAAAGTGGCTCAAACTCGGCTACCAAGATTTGACCCACACTAAAAAACGATATTAATTTATCCGAAGTCCGAGCATACCTCCTGGTTGACATATTTCGTAACTACATTTTACTTCTGTATTGTTTAAACATGAAATGATGGCATGGCAAGCATCATTATGTAAATTTCCCATTATAGGAGGTATGCAGTTTTACAGCTCCTATAATGGGATTGGGCCAAATACCACTATTTTTTTACATCTGTGGACTCACAACATAGTATGTTGTATACCTTATCTCATGGTAAATGCAATTAACAAAACACATTTTAGTTTTCATCAAGTATTAATTAATTAAAATTTAATAAATTAACTCACCTCTCTTAGCGAAGTTGTTAAGAATTCGTAGTGGTATTTTTTTTTCAGTGACACGACAACTTTTGGGTTGACGCCAATTTCTTAAAAAACAACCAAATTTAATAAAAATTCAAACTGAAACAGCTCTAGGACTCTTATTTATGATAATATACAGGCAGTGTTTATAAACTACTTTTAGACACTTATTTTACAGGATTTGTGGTTTTTTGTCCCATTACTGGTTCCACGCCCATCATAGGGTACACTACTATAGGCAATAAATTATAAATAACTTTTTTTCAGTTTTTTGTAATGAAAAAATACACTAAGGTGGCCTAGCGGTAAGAGCTTGCGACTTTTAATTCAGAGGTGCACAACTAAAATCGCTATAAAAATCGTTGCAGACTTATCTTGGTGTAACTTCACCATACTATTGCGAAATATGCATCGGAAGTAAATTTTTTTTTTCAAGTTTTGCAAACTAGGTATATATACTAGGTATGCGTTACATGAAGGGGCTCAAGAGAAACTTAAATATTTTTCTCAATTATTAGGTAGATAAGGTATTATAGGATATAGTTTTAAAGTTATTAGAGAAACTTGAAAAAATTACCATTCCTTTTCTCCGAAACTACAGATAGGTACATATAAAGTGTCATTCTATGGAACTTGCTAACTATGTAAACAAGTCACTATTAGTACCTGAATTTCATCATTCTTTGACAATTTCAATATGGCGGTTTGTTTACATAGTTAGCAAGTTCCATATATATAATGACACTTTATATGCTACAGGCTAAACTAAGACGGATCCTGACATAAATGTTCGAAGTCGCTTGATGTTGACTGGTTTGTTTGAATTACCAAAATAAAAGTTAATTTAAGTTAAGAAATAAATTTATTGTACCTCATGTTCAAACATTTTCTAGAATACAATTTCATTCAATCTTAATCTTGGTTTAAAATTACCCCTCATGTTATTTGAACAATTTATAAGCGCAACTTTTGACTTGAAGTAGTTTGAGCTTAGTTGGCGATGTTCAGGATGATCTGGACCAGGGGGGTGGCCGCGGCAACGTCGGCGGGGGTGACGTCGGCAACGACAGCGGGGGACTCGGGGAGCACGGCCTCCTCGACGATAGCGGGGCCGACGGAGATGGGAGACTCGGGGAGCACTGCCTCCTCGACGATGGCGGGGCCGACGGAGATGGGAGACTCGGGGAGAGATGAGATGCCGAGGGTCTGCAGGAGCAGCTGTTCCAGGGCGGCGGCGGTGGCGGGGTCAGTGCTGGGGCTGTTGATGGCGGCGATCACCTCCTCGAGCTCTTGCACGTGGACGGGGAGGGCCGAGGGCTTCAGGTAGTCGGCCGACGCCACGGCGACGAGGGCGAGGGAGAGTACGATCAGGTATTTCATGGTGGAGCTGGAATCACGAATAAATTATACTATTAGAAGTACATATTAGAACAAATTGAATTATTTTCAGAAAATATTTTAATTTGTATTTTTATCAAGTAAGAAACACTACTATATAAATTATACATTAATACTATACCTATAATTATAATTTTTCAGTTTATAAATGATTGAATGATTGACAGTGACCACTGAGGTCCTTTGGAGGTACGATGTCATAATTCCAATTCTAACATTTGTAAATAATGCTCTAAATACACAAGGATGAGTTAGATAAGTAAACACATGAAAATTAAATAGTACAATATTCTTTTAATTTAATACAATGAATACTTACGTTAAGGCCGGTATCAGCAAACTGACTATGTTTATGTCAAATTTTGAAAGGCTTTTATATGTTTATTTATCATAGATTTGTATTAAACTGATACGACTAAAGCTTTGATAAAAAATTTAATTACTCGTAATATTAGGTAGCTATAGGTATTACCCACAACGTCAAACTAGGTAACCGATAGGTGGCGAGTTTCCTAATTGCTAGTCACAATCCGTCATAAAGTAATATACTTACATTAAAGACTTAAAACTAGAATAGGAGAGGATTAAAATATTAAGCGATTAGGTGATAGGTTTTCTTTTATTTGTGTTATGTAGCAAATTTAAACAAAAGAAACGGGAGCTGTAATGTCGTAAGTATAAGGAAATCAAGGAGACGGCCCTGGGTAGAGTCAAATGGAGAGAGCTACACCGACAAGTCAAGTTAAAATTAAGTCTTAAATTTACGACGAGGTGATAGGTATGCCAAGTTATACCTCTCGTCGTAACAGTTTGTATATGTATGTAATTATGACAAATCTACACAACTGGTTCACATGCATCTTCTTCAACTGGTGTTCATGCCTTAACTTCAATAACCAGTATACCACCTCATTTCGGCCTCATTTAGGATGAAACGCGGTAGTTACATATTTGAGTTATTAGGAATGCAGAAGTAATAGACTCAGAGATTTCGCCCGAGCGAAATTATCTTCTAAATCTAGGTACTTTTTTTTTCTGGCCATTGTATTCC
Source organism: Cydia fagiglandana (assembly GCF_963556715.1). Taxonomy (NCBI): domain Eukaryota; kingdom Metazoa; phylum Arthropoda; class Insecta; order Lepidoptera; family Tortricidae; genus Cydia; species Cydia fagiglandana. The sequence continues at coordinate 7,618,235 of NC_085947.1, forward strand.
AATCCCATCTTTATTCCTGCTATTTCAAAATCTTTTGTCACGGAGCTGGTCCAAGTTGTTAGAGGTCATCCGCGACCTCGGTATGATAATGCTATTACTTATTCTGTGACCTCGGCCACTCTCCTGTATATTCAGTACACTGTTGTCATAATTATGGTTCTCATCCCTTCGCAAGACGTGCCCATACCAATGTACATGGCCTTTCGAATTTTTTTTTGACCGTGTTCGTGACCTTAAATAAGTTCCCCGGATATAGTTTAATTATTCGTATTCTGTAGGGCCGTTTGACACCGCTTGCACAGCGAAGAATCTTCAATTCTTCATCTCGTAAGTGTGAATATTCGCTCATCAGCTTTCGTTCTTAAGAGGATAGGGGACTTTCGATTCTTCATACAAACATAGTAGGTACTCATTTTTCTCTCCTGGACCCTGGTCCAGCCCTGCTGGAAAAGCAGGCTGCAGCTGGGGAAGGGCAACCCTGGTTGGGGACACAATTTGATGTATTTTAATCATAGCTGTGCGCGAACGTTTGATTTTTTCCGATTTTTACTTTATTAATTTATAATAAGAGTTAGTAGCTTTTAAAAATTTGCATGAAACCTGTCTTTCAGTCCTTACTCTTATAATAATTAAAAAAACCATAAAAATCAAACCCGACCGTTTGATTCGATTGCTATGATTAAAATACATCAAATTGTGTAAAAATATTTTCAATAATGTTAATATCCAGAGAGGAAAATGGGGATTACGTTTGCATGGAAATACGGTTTCGAAGCGGTAGTCCCCTTTCGTCTTAAGCCCTAATGCTGGCCCTAACTCGTGTAGGTATAGATCTGACCTCTCCGCTAAATCAATGCAGATGAAATTCGACGCGGATGTCTTTCACGTGTTATGCCCATGCCCAAATAGTCATCTCTGCTGATAAAATATTATGATTGTGGTACGTTTAATTAGTTAAATAGGTAAAGTCCCGGTATATTTGGGTATGATATACCGGGTGTGGCCTGTAATATGAGCAAAAAATTTAACTGTAAGCTGTACTCCTCACACTGACCAACATTAGTTCAGCAACTTTTAAAAATAAATTCTGGTTTAATTTTTAATACACTTTAATGTTTATTCTAAGACTCAATGTATTGCGAATTTTGCTATGTTTAAGGCGTGACAAGAAACGTCAATCACAAGTAGTTACTTCCATAGCATTATGGCATATGGTATTTTACTGTGGGGCGGTGCTTCAGAGATAAATACCATTTTTGTTCTGCAGAAGCGGGCTATTCGAGCAATATATAAATTGAACCATAGAGACTCACTTAGAGATAAATTCAAGGAAATTGACATAATGACAGTGCACTGTCAATATATTTATGAGAATATTCTGTATGTACATAAAAATATTGTTAATTTTAGGAAAAATTGTGACATTCATAATATTAATACTAGAAATAAACATAAGCTCGCAGTGCCCTTCACACGGCTCCATAAAATTAAAAAATCATTCATGGGTAATTGTGTAAGATTTTATAATAAACTTCCAAACCATATTACTGAATTATCAATTAATAAATTTAAAAATTATGTAAAGCGTAAACTTATTTCTGAAGCTTATTATACCACACAAGACTACATGAGTGATAAAACAACGTGGGATTAATTGTGACTCGAAATAGATAATTCAATGTATGTACTTCTTTGTTAAGTTTTATTGACATTTGTTATTGACATTTAGATTTTATTCTAGAAACATTCTAGACTAGTATTTTTTATACAATTTTTTTTTTATGTTTGACGATCTTTTTGTGAAATTCTTAGTATTAAATTTGATCTGTATAATAATCCAATATTACTATGGAATAATATTAACTTCAATAAATTGCTCTGATAATTAGCTTAAGATAATATATTATTATGTAAAACGTTCATAAGTGCTTGTTACTAGGCCTACATGAATAAAGTATTTTTGACTTTGACTTTGACAATGATATGGCGTGGCGATGGCATCTATTGATGGTAATATTTATTTTGTATGAAAAATAGGGACTCTAAATACTTCATAATTTTTAAAAGTTGTTGAACAAAAGTGTCACCGTTTGAGGAGTACAATCTATGTTTTAATTATTTGCTCGTGTTACAGGCCACACCCGGTATTTGTTGTACTTTGGGTAAAGATTGTGGTACGTTTAATTAATGAAATAGGTAGAGTCCCGGTATATTTGTGTATGGTGTATTTGTTGGGGTTAGGAGGTCACATTATGACAATCTCAGGGGTTCGCTAGTTTTAAAACCCCTGCTGGGATTAAACCAGAAACTCGCTATAAAATAAAATGTGACGTTCCACGGCAAAAGGTACCTTATAGCGGCTGGCGCTTACGTTATATAGCGCCGCAATAATATTGAAGTGGCGTTATTAATAACGTAAGCGCCAACGGCCATAAGGTACCTTTACCCGTGGGACGTCACAAATACAAAACTTAGAAAAAACTTTAGTTTATTTATCGCCGCAGTATAATTTTCATACATAATGCAAAAGAACACATAAATAACGCGTTACTTATCATATAGTGATCGTCGGTTATATTATTTACCATTAATAATTAATTGAAAATTCAATATTTATTAAACAATGAGGAAGAACGTATAGAATGTTATGAATATGCGAGACACGTGACGTAGATAATATTTCTTCAGATATCAGGTCAAATTACGAAGCGTTGTCTTCGATTTAATTATTCTTTTATAGGACATCATAAATTTAATAAAGGTATTTTATCAAAATTTACTACCTTCAGCAATAAAGTTCGATAATTAAATATTTATATTCATAGATTACGATTACGTTGCTCTTTACCTACGTAAATACCTAATGTACTGTTTAGGTAGGTAGTCAACAATGTTTGCAGTTGGTAGAATTCCATATTCCATACATTCATAAAATAAATAAAATAAACTTACTACATATGTTAAAACCTGAACCGGCTAATAGCATGCCGGGCCATGCTCAGTGTAGGGTTCCGTAGTTACTTAATCACAATATGTAGAAAGGCGCTTAGTAAATTTCATGTATTCCAAAATAAAACCCGGAATGGAGTTTCCGTAAGGCGCGAGTAGGGTCCAACCTGAAATATGCGGCAGATTCCTGCAGCTGACCTGTCTCCACACGTATTGGCTCGCCTTTCCTGTGGCATAAGACAGTGAAGCCGAGAGGGTAATGCAGGTGCTGGGCATCCCTGCGTTTCCTTGGCGGTGTAATGTATGTTACACCATAAATCGTCTGCAATAGACGTAAAGGCCAATGATGATGAAATTTCATGTACCATCAGCTGCAAAAGTGTATGGCGACTTTATCAATTAATTCATTCATAATTTCTCCATGCAATGTCGCAGCTCACTGTAGGTACATACTAAACAAGCAAAAGATTGAAGAGGAAGAGAAAGAAGGAACCTTCTCAACGCTTTGTACGTCTTTATATAAAGAAGGGAAGACATTTTGCGATAGCAAATAATGTTTGCAAGCATCCATAGCAAATATTAGGCAGGATATATATATATGGTTATAAAATTTCGGGATCCACTGGAGAGATTATATACCTGACGATTAATGGCATTGTTATCTTTGGTTAAACCAAACCGCTATTTTAAAACCATATGACTATAGCTACGTCTGCTTGTTCGCCTGCCACCGAAAAGTCCGAAAAAAAAACTAGACTTTGTAGTACTTAATTATTCTTTTCAACATGAAATTCTGAAATAGTTATTTACGATACAAGTGCGGAAAAGAGGAAACACGACCGAAGGGAGTTTTAAATCGACACGAGTTGCGAATTACCTATTCGCACGTGTATCGGACAACGTTTTAAGCCCCCTCCAGACTATGCGCGTGAATCGCGGGCGAAGCCGCGAACGCGAAGTGTGGAGTCGATTTCGCTGTCTGCGAAAATCGACTCCACACTCGCGTTCGCGGCTTCGCCCGCGATTCACGCGCATAGTCTGGAGGGGGCTTTACATATGGCCCTTTTAAACTTTTGACATATTTATGCACGAAAAGTGCTATTTTACGCACTGGTGCGGGAAAATAGGACGATGTGTACTGTAAATGAACTTTTTGGTCGCGGTATAAATTCAGAGGCCCTACCACGGAAAACGATAATCGAAATGTCTTTATCTGCCTCTCTAACACTCTACTAAGCAAGAGCGATAGAGAGGTAGATAACAAAATTAGCGTTTTTGTTTTTCGCGATAGGCTCTGTAATTGATGTTAGCCTTTTAAAAAATATGGTTGTTAGTGTTAGCACAGATTAATAAATAGTTACCTACTGTGTTAGGCCATATTTCTAACATCAGCAACCATTATTTCTAACAAGTATGGTATAGATGGTCAAGCAAAACTTGTCAGTAAAAAAAGGCGCGAATTTCAAATTTTCTATGAGACGATATCCCTTCGCGCCTACATTTTTCAAATTTGCCGCCTTTTTCTACTGACAAGATCTGCTTGACCAAATATAGATCTAGGGTAGTGTTTCATGTTAGGCTGAAAGTAATGAAAAAAATAATGCTGTTTTCGTCTCTTTCTAACAACCTTATTTGCTAATATCTACCCATTTGGGTCAAATAATCGATTGAAATAAAATAATCGTTTCAGTACTTCTGAACGGAATAATCGCAACATAAACGTCAATGCAGTGTTGCCAGATGGTCACAAAAGTCACATTTTTCGTGAATTTTAGCCTTCTCGTGTGACATGTGCGTGACTTTCGATCATGAGGCAATTTTTGTGACTTTTTAAGCTAGTCGAATTTTGGACAAGTTTAATTCTGCAATTCGTATTATTTAGGAACGCAGTGAACGCACCCAAGTTGACACTTACACTGGCACTTTGACGTTACATCCACCATCACGTTTATTATAATAGTCGTGGCAAAATGAGACTTGTTACCTTGACATGACGGTGTTATTTAGTTTGATAGTATACCTAGTAGTTATCTATCCGCCTCTGGCGGCCTCTGATTCGATCGGGCAGTTTAATCAGATTGGCGAAAATTTGACTAATCTGAATACGCCTTAAATCGGAGATTGACGCCAATTTTATTTCTGATCAAATCAGTTGATTTGTTCATCCCGTCTGGATATCGCTTAAAGGCTCTCGTGATTGTTCAAAAACTGATAAGAAAGTTGCATTTTATCCACATGTGAGAGTAATCAAGTGCAAATTTTGCTGGTAGAATTGATTATTTTCAGGAACAAAAATATCAATAGATTTATGGTGATATTATATTAGTACACCTAAATAGAAAAAATGCCCCAAAAAGAAAATACTGGCGTCACAAATTGGTATTCTTGCGCCCGTACTCTGTTTTATCGGTAATATCGGTCATAATCGGCGATTTAATTCGGCGAGCCAAATTGGCGTTTGCGTCCGCACGTCCTGATTCGATCGGGCAATTTAATCAGATTGGCGAAAAATTTACTAGTCTGGATACGCCTTAAAATTTATGAAATCGATCACAAATAGCATTAAGTATGAAAATGTGTGTTTCAAAAAGAAAAATCATATAAAGTTAGTAGATTTTTTTGTGAAACATATTATTTTCTGAATCTGAAAATCGATTTAAAGTTGGTCAAGCAGATCTTGTCAGTAGAGAAAGGCGTCAAATTTGAAAAATGTAGGCGCAAAGGGATATCGTCTCATAGAAAATTTCAATTTCGCGGCTTTTTGTACTGACAAGATTTGCTTGACCAGCTATACCTACCCATGCAATACAATAATATAAAAATGTGACTTAAGCAGCAAAAACGTGACTTTTAGGGAAACGAAACGTAACTTAGGACTCCAGAGCCCTGGCAACACTGCGTCAATGTCATATTTTGTGACATAACCTCAATTGCCGTTTCTAATAATTCTAATTTTCTCTTTCGCTGTAATTTATATTCGTTTTTAAACTTCTCATTAAATAAAATTGCCTCAAAATGCGGCTAAGTCCTGTGCTTTTTACTGCGCCGACTGGCAAAAGCGCTAGGAGGTATCAAAGAGAACCAGTCCCATTTCAAATGCTCCTGCCATTGGAACTAAAGAAAACAGTTTCAGGGAAAAGCGATAAGTTAAAAGAAGCTGCTTGTATGCAAGAGCTGGCTGTTATGTTCGCGTGCTTTAAGAAAAACGAGTTCGACCAGCAACAGTGCTTGAAAGAAATCACTGAGTTCCAGGGCTGTTACAAAGATTATAATCAGAGAATGTCCAGCCAGAGAGAACACGGCAAGAAAGGTATTTTGGTACCAGGAGAGACAAAACTGACGCATAGACAAATGAACCAGTTGCTGAAAGCATTTCCACCTAAGAAGAATTAGTATTAATAACTTGTTTTTGTGATTTCTGATGGACACTTAAAAGATATAAGTGCTAGTTTGTTAATGTGAATATAGATTTTAATTGAAACATGTTTTTTCATTTACATAATTGCTACTTCATACTTACCCCTCTAATGGAAATCCAACTGTAAGCTAGGCCAGCTAGGGCATCTTTTTTGTTTTAGATACATCATCATCATCATCATCATCATATCAGCCCTTTATCGCCCACTGCTGAGCATAGGCCTCTCTTCTAGTACGCCACTTGTCCCGGTCCTGAGCTAATCTCATCCAGCAGTGACCCGCAATTTTCCGGATGTCGTCCACCCAACGAGCCAACGGGCGCCAGGCGCTTCTTTCATTTGAAAGCGGCCACCATTCTGTTAACATTTTAGTCCACCTGCCATCACTCTGCCTAGCAACATGTCCTGCCCAATTCCATTTTAGTTTGGTAATGACGAAACCCACGTCATGCACCTTGGTGCGGCGACGGATCTCGACATTCCTTACTCGATCTTGAAGCTTGATACCGAGCATGGCGCGCTCCATGGCTCTCTGTGCTACGCGGATTTTATGCACAGCCCCCTTAGTGAGCGTCCATGTCTCGGCACCATAGGTCATGGTGGGCAGGACACATTGGTTAAAGAGGCGAGTCTTCAGGCATTGTGGAATGTTAGCAGGTTTCAGGATGTCCGCTAATTTATTGAATGCCGCCCAACCGAGCTGGATTCTCCTGGAGATCTCCTTCTGCTGGTGTGTTTTGTCAAATGATAGAATATGTCCAAGATACAAGTATTGCTCGACCACCTCCAGTCTTTCGTTCCCAACCATAATGGTTGGAATCGATTTACTAGAGATGTTCGTCATAACCTTAGTCTTGGACATATTCATCTTAAGACCTATTTTCAAAGAAGCATGGTTTTAGATACATAGGATAGGATGTATCTAAAACAAAAAAGATGGGGTACCCAATCATTCATTCATTCGCCAGTTCATCATTCATTGCATCAGTTCACCGCCCAGTGTCTGTTTCCCATCCACTTGGCATAGTTGCCACAAAGAATTGTGTATAATTTCATAAGTTGAATTTAATATATATACCTATATATTAAAAAAACTAGATTTTGTAGTAATTAAATAAAGCTTTGGTTACTTTTATGATAAATAAAAACCAAAAAAAATCATAGTCAATCAATTATTATTAAATTAGAGTATTGTACAATCACATAGTAAAAAGGTACAAAATAGCACGCTTCACTTAGGGGCAGTATGTATCCATTGCGGCGAGGACACTTGCAACTCGATGCGCCGCACGGTGATGAGTTCATCGTCTAGTTCATGGATGTTGTAGAACTTTTCCAGCTCTTCTATGGCTTTGTCTTCCAACTGGAAATAAAAGAAATATAAATAATCAGTGTGTTTTCTAAAAGATCGGCCATATTACTTTTCCCCACCACACAAAACAGCCATAGAAAACTTACGCAATTTTCAAATTTAAACTTGTTTGCCAGTGGCTGTATAACTTTTATAGGCCTTGAGGGCTTACCGCGAACCGTTCGACGTGTTGCCTCTCTGTTGCACTTGTAAATTCGTGCGTAAGTGTGACAGGCAGGCAACACGTCGAACGTGGGTCGCGGCAGGCACTTGGTGCTGGGACAGAACTTCTTGAAAACGCAACGTATTTGCGTATATAACGCACGTAAATTATACGCTGCGTCAAGTTTCGGTGATGTCGGTACTAAAATTAAAGGCAGGCGAGAAAACAATGGATTGAAACGTTATGCAATAGGCGAAAAAACTTAATTAAAACTTTATTGTCTCAAACCGCCTGAAAAATTACGATCAAAACCAAAGACACGAGAAATTAAAAACATAACAAATACTAACAGAGTAGAGTACTCCTTTGTTGAGGATAGATGTTCTGATGTAATCTCACAGTAACACGCAAATTTATGTATTCCACTTTTTGGTATGGTCTTTTTTATGCACAGTAGGTATTTTTTACAGGTCGATGTTTTAATAATTAATGATATTTTTTACAATAACAAATTTATGGCAATGAATTACGTTAATTACAACAATACTACTACTTTACTAATCCGTGATCTAATAACGTGATATTAATTTGTGGTGATTACATTATTTAATTACATTTTGAAAAATAATTTATTAAAATGAATTCTCTTGCGTGTAGGTATTATTGGGGTTAAATACCGCAGTATCTAAATTACGTGGCACTTAATTAAAGAATTCCATTTTACTGGTGGAATGTGAGGTGAGGCGTTACTGTAATGCTAATGATTTACCCGCGTTTTCACTCTTAATTAGTGGTACCACTAGTATTTCCATATTAAACACTATAGTTCGTTTTTTTTAGCATTAGAAAGAACTCCACAGAAGCAAGCGTGAAGTTTTTATCAGGCCCTTTAATTGTTAATAATTATTGAATTATCTAATGCAGCATGGTCAATACACATAATTTACTACAAATTATTACCGCTAAAAGTGCCGGATTTGGAACCACAAGCTTACTTCTGCGAAGTTCTTTCTAATGCTAAAAAAAACGAACTATAATTAAGAATGAATAGGAAATGTTACCTGAGTTAAAAACAACGGTTTCGTCATGATCCTTGAAGAGTCATCCTTCATTTTCTTCTGATCAGCCAGGATCTGGTTGAACTCCATAGCCTTCTTCTGCTTAGGGCTGCTACTGGCCACCGGCACCTCCACTATCTTCCACGGATTCTTGGGCTTGTCCGGAGGGCTTCCTACTACTTTACCATCCAAGTACTCGGAGAGATTCTGAGGAGAATAGTTGTTTCCTTCCATGGCTAACTTTTTCCTTTGCTTTTGCGAGAGTTTAGGGCCTATGTGGTTAATGACCAGATTTCCTGGCGATCCCCAAGCCATCTCAGCTATCGGGGATTCTTTGGGTGATACCGACATGCGTGATGACGTAGGAATCTCTGGAGTGTTAATGGCACTTGATGAACTATTTCTAGTGAGTTTAGTGAAAGACTCTACTGGAGTTTCGTTTAGAATGTCCTTAGCAGTGCTTAAGGCTTTAAGCCTCGCTTGGACGACTTTCTGTTGTTTTTGCTGCGATGATGACACTTCTATCCATTTATCTTTCTTCCCTTTAGCTGCTTTTTCGGTCTCTATAGCTATGTTACTTAAGGATAAAGTGACGTCACCCGAAATATCGTTAGATAAGTCTAAGGATGTCACAGAACTGACGGACTCGTACCGCATCCTTGTTTTCTCACTCTCAGTGTATTCAATCTTTTTAGATTTCTTCTTCTTAGTTTCAACAATACTGTCATCTTTTTTAACATCTTCAGCAGTAATTGTTAAATCAACGGGGCAGTTTTTAGCGAATTCATTGATTACTTCATCATCTGGTGCGTTGAAAAAGGGTGTAATGACCCTGGAAGACATTATAGGGTTGAATTTGCAATAGTATTTAGAGATGTCTTCTAATAATTCTTCTTCCAGCAATTCAAGGGATTTGTTTTCAAGTATGCTGCTGATGTTTAGCGATATGAACTCCATGCAACATTGTTTTAGCTGAGTAGCGTTGTAAGTGTGTGCGAATTGGCACAGTTCTGCGCAGTTCCGTAAGGTGATGAGGTTGGAAAGGGCCACTTCGCACATTTCTCTAAGGCGCGTTATGAAGAGCTGGTCGGCGACAATGAGCAGGCTGCATATAAAGTCGATGCTGTCTGAGTTTTCTACTTCGGGACACGAGTCTGTGTACAGAAAGTCTATGACTGGTAGGAGGATGCCGTGGTTGATTGGCAAAGTCACTTTTGATGACAGTTTACTCTGTAACCAAAATAATTGGCAAGGTTTAATTAGAAGGCTAAACAGAGTAGGTTTGTGTGTATATTTAAGACAGATTTTTGATAGACATTGAAAAATATACTACTTACAAATAAAAAGAATATCAGTTCCTGCTTTAATTCAAATAATATCCTCAAAGGGCACTATCGCCTAAAACCTCTCCATCAGTTCACAATATAACTAGTTTACTAACCTCTGACCAGGAGTGCATGAACATGCCGTGGAAGTACTCGAGCCTCGCCGCGAGCACACATTTATGCGCGGGTATGAGAGCGCCATCTTTGGTCACTACACTCGTGTCGACTAACTCTTGCAGACTGTTTCGGTCCCAGCACACTGGCGGGTTTTTGGTGAATGTTGCGCTCTCTCGAAGGCAGATTCTGCCGTCTCTGTAGCTGGAAAAGGAAAAAAAACATGGTGTAGTGAGTAGGGTTATTAGGCTACAATATTCGAAGAGCATCTTATGTAGGTACGTAATTCAGACAGCTGAAGCAGTAGATGCTGTTGTAATACAACCTAGTAAGGAGCGACCATAAACTGTCGGGGGCAGCACAAGAACCCATTCCTGTCTGTATTGGCTAGATTTTCGAAGTGAAGTTGTATGTCAAGTTTAAGTTACCAATTGAGTCCACAAGGTGGCAGACCATCCAACGCACATAAGAACAGCGTTTTGGTGCAACGGACACTTATTTTAGGGCTAAAATCCACGTGCTTGCAGAGTTGTAAATCATAAAACCGACTGTTTCACTCGCACTCACGGTCTCTAACTAGGCGTGTTGCAGTTTTCTCACTTTATTTTTATTACCGTCACGTTGGTTTTGGCCTGACGATAGTGATTTTTGATATATAACTTACAAGAACTTATCGAGCAGTTTGTGTAGCCCCATGACGTGCAGGCGCTTCGCGGCGGCTTGCACCAGGCGCACAGGGTCGCAGTACAAGTTGCGAGGGGGGGTTTCCGCGCTGCGGTCAGTCGTGCGTCGGGAGCGATTCTTCTTGTTTCTGTTGTCTTGGTGTTTGTACACTTCGAACGCTGAGATTTCTGACGCGTTATCTGTCAAAAAGTAACAATTTGAAATACTTTTTGTAACGTTTATGATTTTTATGAATATATATTACTTACCTAAAAAAGTAAAACTGCAAAAGTTTGGTGATTATGGAAAATTATGGAGCAGTACTGCAAATTGCAAATACAATATGGTGGTTCCCTTGTGATAAATTAAATTTATTCAAAGCGAATTAACGGAAATACACTGCAAATCAAGATTAAGCATGTTTTTGCGCTTTCAATTACTAAAACTCATTACAAGGAGGTGTTGCGAATGCAGAAGACGCTGGTTCAATCCCAGCCCTGGCACTGGAGACCTTGGTCACTTTTCCTTTCGTATATGTATGTATGTTTTGGTTTCGTATATCTATTTTAGTTTAGATTGTCAAGATATACTAGAAATCGCAAATACAATTCTAACTCACCCACAAAATTCTGATCATCCAACTCAATCTCCACATCCTTTTCCTTCTTCAAGCTATTCAGATCCTCTTTCCTTATCTTCAAGCTGCAGGGGCCCAATTCTGCCACATCACAAGTACCAGTATACATGTATCGGAGAATCCTCTCGAACACGTCCGGGTGCATTTCTATGTTGATTGTAGGTTTATCCTCCGGGTCTTTTATGGAGTCCTGGTACAGTTTGTAGAGATGCTCGCTGCTGGAGGCTATTATGAATATGTGAGCTGGGTAGAGTTTTGTGCCAACCTGTCAAAATAAATGTTTATTTGTTTAATTAGCCGGTTTATAGTCATATTCTGACTATAGTTAAAAGATAAAAGAAATAGTAGATTGTCATCAAGTCAAGTAGCAAAGTATTAATTATCAAGCTCATACCATTATCTTTATTGGTTATCCTAGTACAAGAAATACCTATTAATAGATTCATTTCTAAATCTATAGTCTGTGTCTTTAGGTATTTATATACACACACACACACATAACATAACACATAACATTTATTGGTTGGTTACAACCAAATACAAAAACGTCTGGATCTGTCACTGAACAACCTGACTTTAACCTACATTATTTAATCATGTAATGTTTTCATTTTCATCTACCCTCAACTGGCTTAAGGAGCCATTTGAGGATAGATTTTGTTTACTTTTATTTAAATACCTAAAGATACAGACTATAATGAGGGATTTTTATCGCACCTTCAAAATACATTTTTGAGCTTTATTACCTTAAATATAACGTCATGTAAGATGTCATCTTCTGCTGCTGTTTCCATGAGAGTTTCCATGTGTTTGGGCAAACTGCTGGGCGACAGCTCAGGTAGGGATGTGAGTCCACATGTTGGTTTTATCTTTTAAAAAAAATACACGCCTTTAAAATGGGGAGTAAACGTTACTGGGAGTAAAATACTTACTTATAGTAGAACTATAACAAAAATAGACATTGTGCAATAAGGAAAACATATTAAATATATTGAAAACGGGTCACTCACGTATTTTAAGTCGAAAAACGCTCGACGTGTTTCACTCCTAACCGAGGAGTGTCATCAGGATCTTGCGTTCCGCGCGCGCGATCGGGCGCGGAGGGCTGCGGCCCGCAGTCTGTGCCGGTTCGTCACCGTAAACGCAAGCTCCTGATGACACTTCTCGGTACGGAGTGAAACATGTCGAGCGTTTTTCGACTTAAAATACGTGAGTGACCCGTTTTCAATATATTTAATATGTCTGTGTCTCACGGAGGATTTGTTATTAAATAAGGTAAACGTTTTAATAAAAAATTTAAAGAGGGAAAAAATGGCTCCCTTTGGCGAAAGAAGACATTGCGAGTAAATCCGACTTTTCACAACAAAAAAAAAACAAGTTTATCCTCTGTGTTAGTTCCTATCACCATTCAGCATTGTTATTATTAGCATTCGCTTTCCTAAAAACAATGGAATCATAATAATACAAGATACATTTAAATTTAACAAACCAGTTTAATTTTAAGTTGTTTTATCAAGGGTTTAGAGTGGCGGCCACGAACCGGAGGATGCAGCCAGGAAAGACCCCCAGCCATCTGGATCAGTGGAACTAGGTAATCTAGTGCAAATTGAGGTTTCCTCTCCCTGAGGGGAACCTTTATATATAAATAAATAAATATTGGTAGACAATGTAGACATCTTACACAGATCAACCTAGCCCCAAACTAAGCAAAACTACTATGGGGGTTTACTAATATGTGGGCGAAAATTGTATGGCAAATTATCACTTCCCAAACTATTTTTCCCATAGTATCATTTGGCAAAACTATCAGATGGCAAACCAATGTTTCGCATATATAACATGTCGCAAATGATTATTTACAATATTATTGTATGGCAAAATATTTAGTTGGTCATGTTTCAAAATGTCTTTTATTGTTATGTCGAATGTATTGATAGGCATAAATTATTTTTCGCCTAATATTGTGATGCATACTACTAAATACCCTAATAATATAGTACTCAACTACTCATGGTACAAATTACAGTAGCATTTTATTTCGTTACGTAGGTAGTTTTTTCGAGATGTGCAGTTCAATGATGGAGGTAGTAATTTTGTTTACTACATTTCTGGCAACAGTTTGTTTTCGTGGGGTCGCAATTCTTACCTAACCTAACCCACTTTTCTGGCAACAGTTCGTTTTCTTGGGGGTCGCAGTTCTAACCTAACCTAACCCACCTTTCAGGCAACAGTTTGTTTTCGTGGGGTCGCAGTTCTGACCTAACCTAACCCACTTTTCTGGCAACAGCTCGTTTTCTTGGGGGTTGCTGTTCTAACCTAACCTAACCCACTTTTCTGGCAACAGTTCGTTTTCTCGTTCCCGTTCCCGTTCCCGTTCCCGTTCTTTCGTTGGGGGTTTTCGTGGGGTCGCAGTTCTAACCTAACCTAACCCACTTTTCTGGCAACAGTTTGTTTTCGTGGGATCGCAGTTCTAACGTAACCTAACCCACTTTTCTGGCAACAGTTCGTTTTCTCGGGGGTCGCAGTTCTAACCTAACCCACCTTTGAGGCGACAGGTTGTTTTCGTGGGGTCGCAGTTCTAACCTAACCTAACCCACTTTTCTGGCAACAGTTCGTTTTCTTGGGGATTGCAGTCATCTAACCTAAAACATGTTGGTACAGTCATCAAATCTATTAGCGTAGTGGCACCCGTCCATGGAAATATGTAGATACGTTTGTTAAAAAAAAAGCCACCAACAGGTCAAATAGCCATCAAAATATATTATGAAAAGTAAGTATAAATAAAGCAAACGTTTTTTGACAATTAAGAGTTAGCTAAGTTGAAACATTTGCTCAGTGACTATTTGTCTTAATGAATTTTGGTAAAATGAACATCTACTAAATAAAATTGTGATCAAATAAAAAGTATGCGAAGTTTCAATTTTGGCAAACGTTATGTAACAATAAATAGTTAGGTATAATAAAACATTTGCTTAGTGACTATTTTTCTAAATAAATCGTGGTAAAATGAACATCTGCTAAATAAAATTGTAGTCAAATAAAAATTATGCTAAATAATAATATGCTAAGCATTGGTTTGCCAACTAAAAGTACTGCAATAAGTTGGTTGGGAAGTGAAATTAGGCGAAAAATATTTCGGCGAGATGGCAGTACACCCTACTATGGGTGCTAGGCGACGATATACATAGAAAACACCCATGACTCAGGAACAAATATTAGTGTTCATCACACAAATAAATGCCCTTACTGGGATGCGAACCCAGGACCATCGGCTTCGCAGGCAGGGTCACTACCCACTAGGCCAGACCGGTCGTAAAATACATCGTACTATAGGTTGTCGTGTCTTCGTTATTTTCCTAAAGATCCATATATATATACTTATTATAAAAGGAAGTCTGTCTGTATGTCTGTTACCTCTTCACGCTTAAACCGCTGAACCAATTTAGATGAAATTTGGTATAGAGATTGTTTGAGTCCCGAGGAAGGACATAGGATAGTTTTATAAGCCAGAAATCATCTCTTAAAGGGATGGAATTTTGTATGGGGACTTAACAACTGCACAACAAACTGTCAATAGGAACTGTCCCGCCCCGCCCGCGCGGTGTACCACCGGCGCTGGTGCACGATTTAGTTGAAATTTGGTATAGAGATAGTTTGAGTCCCGGAGAAGGACAAAGGGTAGTTTTGATTCAAGAATTCACCCTTTAAGGGGGTGAAAAGGGGGGATGAAGTTTGTATGAGGAATCAACAAAACGCAGATTGAATAAAATAATAGCTACCTACCTAAATTAATAATTCCACGCTGACTAAGCGCCACTTGCAACATCCCACTAACACGTGGTTAACCGGTTAAATCTGGAGTTACCAGTACGATTTGATACTGGATTAACGGTTTAACTGGTTAACTAACGGGTTACAGGTAGCTAAAAGTACATCCGTTCGTTTTGTTAGAGAGTGAGTCTTCTGTACTTAGTACTATTATTTATTCTGTGGTCGCGGGCAAAAGCTAGTAATAATATAAAGTTACCTGTAAGCATGCGAAGTTCAGCCCCTCACTGTCCACCACGACTGCCACGGCTCTGTGCACATTCGGTATCCTCACAATCCGCGCTGACGTACAGTCGTCCTTCTCAAGAAACTTCACCAGAGCGCTCTTGTTGCTGTCTCGCTCCCTCTCCCTCTTGATTGGCTGCGGCGCGGGGGGCGTGGCCTTGCGAGAGATGTAGCCAATGAACGCTTCGCCGTATTTGGTGGTGAAGTAGAACGCGTCGTGGGTTAGTGTTACGTTGGTTATGATTGTTTGGTGGTTTAGGCCGAAGACGCATCTGTAAATACAAAAGAAAACAACCGTACGTAGTAAACAATAATATATAATATCGCAAAATGTAAAAAAGTAGGGGACAATCCAATCGAGATTCGTGTTCTTCTCTCACTCTTGCTGAGCGTAAGCGTGAGCGAGATTGATGGCAACCGTATTATGATCTAAAAAAGCACTACGATTTTTCAAAAACTCTGTTCTCTGAGACTACTGCACCTTTCACACCTACAAGCACATTTCAGATCTACAAGAGATACGAGTAGCTGTGTGCATGCCAATCAAAATTACTTAAGTCCAAACATAATTTGATTGATTGACAGAACGAAATAAGAAGTCGTCAGATAACCAAATATTCCGGTTATTTTGATATGATAATATGTCAGATAAAGGTTTACCTGGTGAGCTGGTTGGTGGTGTCCTGCCAGAGCATGAGTTGTCCCACGTTGGTGAGCAACAGTACTGTTACTCGCGAGTATGCGCCGTTCTCGCTCACTTTCGCCTCTACACACACTTGCCGTAGGTTTATCTGTCTGGAAAATTTAAAATATTTACTAATAGATTTTCAATATTCAACGCGTAATTGCGCGAACGAGTGCCGACCCGAATTAGGGTTCACATACTCGTTAAGTGACTAGACTAATAAGCAATTCATTCGAAGAAATAGGCCCCGTGCATGAAATGTAAATAAATAAATAAATGTGTCGTTTATGCTTCCGATGTAGCCCACAAGATGGCAGAACCTATTATGCACAAGGAAACGTACCGACGAGAACGGTAGATGGTAGCACTTGCTTTGGTAATGTACATGTGCACATATGTTTCCCATTCAGGCCACAAGATGGCAGACCCTCCACTGCGCACGGTCCCTATAAGGAACACGTTATGTATGTAGGTTCGTCAGGTAGACAGAGTCGTAACAGTTAAGACGAAAGTGGAGGACAAGCGCGAAATCGCCTTTTCATACAAACGTAGTCCTCATTTTCCTCTCAATGAATATCAATGAATGACTTACTTGATGGCGATCTTCTTGCAGATGTGCTTGTGCAGCAGATAGACGTCGCCGCGACTGGTCGTGATCACGGTGGCCGCGTCGCCGGCGCCTACTAACTGTATGCTTGTTGTTGGATATTGCCTACAATAATAACTTACTTGATGGCGATCTTCTTGCAGATGTGCTTGTGCAGCAGATAGACGTCTCCGCGACTGGTCGTGATCACGGTGGCCGCGTCGCCGGCGCCTACTAACTGTATGCTTGTTGTTGGATATAGCCTACAATAATGACTTACTTGATGCCGATCTTCTTGCAGATGTGCTTGTGCAGCAGATAGGCGTCGCCGCGACTGGTCGTGATCACGGTGGCCGCGTCGCCGGCGCCTACTAACTGTATGCTTGTTGTTGGATATAGCCTACAATAATGACTTACTTGATGGCGATCTTCTTGCAAATGTGCTTGTGCAGCAGATAGACGTCGCCGCGACTTGTCGTGATCACGGTGGCCGCGTCGCCGGCGCCTACCAACTGTATGCCGGTATCTTCTTTGTTGTTCATGGATATTGCCACCTACAATTAAAAAAAATAATTGTAACATGTTTTTTTTTTAAAGAACAGAAGGTCATAAATGTCATAATCGTAACATTACATTGTAATATTTGTCAGTTTGTCGTCGCAGATGTGTAGACCACAATAAACCCGGCACGCATTGAAAGCATTTTTATTCACCGCTTGAAGGATTTGTGATTGTTAAAATACTTAGTGTCAAGTCATGCGAGGAAGAGTATTTGTTCATCTTTTCCTTACATTCATTGGTTTAAAAGCTGTCACTCCTAATGATAGGTATCACTAGCTACTGTTTACTCCTTTATTGGATAAGGTACTTACCCGTTTAGGTGTAGTAACAATTTTATCCTCCTGCGAGTGCCCCAACTGTCCACAGTTGACGCCCCACATGTACACGGCGTTCCTGTTCAACACCACAGCGTGGCTGCGGCCGGAGCACAGCCCTATCGGCTGGGACAGCTTGAGGAGGGGCTTCGTGGATGGTACTTACCCGTTTAGGTGTAGTAACAATCTTATCCTCCTGTGAGTGCCCCAACTGTCCACAGTTGACGCCCCACGTGTACACGGCGTTCCTGTTCCACACCACAGCGTGGCCGCGGCCGGAGCACAGCCCTATCGGCTGGGAGAGCTTGAGGAGGGGCTTCGTGGATGGTACTTACCCGTTTAGGTGTAGTAACAATTTTATCCTCCTGTGAGTGCCCCAACTGTCCACAGTTGACGCCCCACGTGTACACGGCGTTCCTGTTCCACACCACAGCGTGGCTGCGGCCGGAGCACAGCCCTATCGGCTGGGAGAGCTTGAGGAGGGGCTTCGTGGACGGCAGCCTTAGGGATGAGCTGTTGGTGACGGGGGAGGTGTCTGTGCTGTTCAGGGTGTATTGGAGTACCTGGAACGTAGAACATTGAGAGATAAATTTGGGATCGCTAAAGAATTGTAAATTCTGTCTAGTTTAGCTAGATTAAAAGTAAAACCTATACTTTGTAAAGAAATAAATTTCTTGGAACGATTTTGCATTGTAAAAAGTAGAACGTTTGAAAAACTATAACTCGACCATGGATTAGGTAAGTAGATTAAAATGTTGCTTATAATATAATTTAAATGACCATAATCACCCCTGTAGTTTTGATGCTACTTTGGAACAAATGCAACAAACATACCTACTTCATATCCCTATACCAGATACCCAATTAGACTGTGTGTAGACGCAGAGACGCGGGGTGCAAGTGTTCCTCATTCGCCCGCTTGTCCCCAATAGATACCTATAATGCTGAGAGTAACAATGTCCTCACCGTCCCACTTTGCGTGAGGAAGACAGTAGAATCCAGCAGCAAGGCGACTTGTTCTATGGGTTCTTGGAGCCGCAGCGGCGCGGGGCGCAGCAGCGTTCCCCGCCCGGCGCCCGCGCGCCCCGCCTGCCCGCACGCCCACACTTCGCCGCCGCAGACCCACAGGCTGTGGAACTTGCCAAGGCACACCTGCAAAGAGCGACTTTACAAGTGTGGAAATAAGGTAGAAATTTTAAAGACAACAGAACCTTCGAAAGACGTTTGGCAATGATACCTTTATTGACTATTGCCTACAGATACAGCTTAGAAAATTTAATAATGTAAGTATTCTGAACGAGTTTTATGGTGATTGAATATGAACAATCTACCCAATATATATAAAATAAAATATATACTTTGACAAAATATACTAAATACAGAAGGCTAAAAGAAAGGTGTGGCAATAAATTGTGTTAGTCAATAGAAATACGAAGTGCACAGTTGAGTAAAATTTAACTCTACAAAGTAGTGGGCCTACTTATTCGTTCCATATCTGGTCACACAAATACACGTGAAGAATAATTAGGCCTGAGTTACACTTGTAAGTTTTAGTTACGTAAGTAGGGACGCGGCTATACTACAAAATGAGAGATGAATATCGTTATCTCATTCTAACAAATAGCTTTGTCCCTACTTACGTAAGTAAAACTTACAAGTGTAACTGAGGCCTTAGTACTTATTACCTACTTACTACCTAATCAAAAGGATTTCTGCAGCCATCGTTACGATCATAATAATTGATTGGGCTATAGGTATACGTGTAATAAGGAAAAGAAAATGCAGTGTATAACACCAGCCATTTATTAAACAAACTTCTAAAACTACACTTGTTCCGGATAATATTTGTAATTCTGGAAAGGACTCGAAGCCGACACAACCCTAACGACTTTCGTCGTCGGTTCCGACGCATCGTTTACAAACATCATGTTTTGCAGAGAGCTCTCAGATTGCTCGGGCTCCGCGTGGCGCCCTCGCCGAGTCCCGTAGATATAACCATCCGTGTCGGTTATCAGAGGTTCCCCTCTTAACACGCAATAAGCAAAAGACATCAGTGAAGCATATGCACAAAGACACGTAATACAAGAAAATATTATAAGTCCTTTTCTTTCCACAAACGACTGTCTTAATGCTTGGAAACATCCGTTCGGATAAATTGTACCCGGATCTACTGATAATTGACAATCTTTAACTAAAGGTATAAGATGCGTACGATTCTGTAAAACGCAACACTCTACAGGAAACAATTTATCGGGGTTCAGATTTATCCAATAAGAATCCTTGAAATCAATGAAACTGACGACTCCGCAGCATTCGTAGTTTACCATTATATAGTTCCATAGCGAAGTAAATAGATCGTTTTCTTTTCCGTACTGTGTGCGTATCGTGCTTTGCAGAAACTTGCGTGTTTTATCGTTATCAGAATAGATGTTATATATGCAGGAGATATAGATAAACCAGAAAGCCACAGAGCATATAACGGAAACAAGGAAGATGTATGATTTCATTGCGCATTTGGTCTTGCAGCCAGCGCCGAGTATGCCGCAACACGAAGTCAACATCGCAACGATAGCCGAAGTTATTATTACTGTCGTTAAAGGCGTTAACCACAGCTTTAAGTTCACAAAGTTAGCTATAACACCGACTAGTTCGCTTCTAGTAACAGTGTAGTTCAAGTCTTTGAATAGTTCCGTGTTGATCGCGCACCATAAGCAAATACCGAAGCCGACAAGTCCGACGAAGAAGAATAAGAAGTTGGTGAAACCTAGACAGGTTCTAGGACACATTACGGAGTGCATTTTGATATTAAAGTTTTGGTTTGATGATTCATTGATTATTTGCGACTTTTGACAGGACACATTGACCGGTTGTCCAGCTGCGAGTTTTCCGGCCAGTGTTATGTACATGGTTAGCTTGTTTATGGTTACACGTCATGGAGGTTAATTCTCTGTGTATTCTCGCCTTCATTGGGGTGGTCGACCGTACTACATTACCAAAATATATTATCTCGAATGAGCTGTTACATAGATTTGGACTTTAATATTATCAGCTGCTTTTAAAACGGCATTATTGCTTTGCCACGCGCCAAAGTTTGCAGCTTGGGCTTGTCATAAAAGAAATAATGGATTTTGTTTAGCAGATTAGGGTCTTAGGCGTAAAAAACCTGACGGATGCTGGCATTAGACTAGCTGAATCAACTTAGTAATTGGGGAACTGCTCGCTGTTGCTGCGTCCCCGTGCCCAGAGTATAGTTGCAATTGCTGCCCCATAATTTTATTTTATTTATACGTATACGTCGCTAAGTTGCGTACCTAATTGAACTGACTAATGGCATTAGCTAAACTAAAACTAACCTGTCGCACGCTGGCGTTCGAACGGCTGAAACAACTTAGCAATTCAGGAATCGCTCGCGGTTGCTGCGTCCCTGTGCCCAGAGTATAGTTGCAATTGCTTCCCCATACGTATACATCGCTCGGCTGCGTGCCTTCGTGCTTGTACATGTATTGGCGGTCTAGCATGGCATGCTCTAGTGCCCTGTAGTCGTCTTTGTCTACTATGTCCGTGTTGACACCTAGAACAAGGTACAAGGAGTTTTAGACCACCTGAATGTATGTCATTAGGTCATTTCTGACAAATCTAAGGGTGTGTGTTAAATTCTACTAACTCCAAAAAATTACTTCTGTTTCCCACCGTCACGATATCAGATAAACTGAATCTATAGAAATATAGGAAACAACGAAAACATCTAGGAATTATAGGTTTTTAAAATTTCGAAAACATTAATATTTCAGAAAAATAGCATTCTAAAAACAATTTAGTAAAAGGGCTGTTAGTGTTGTTCCAAAATTCAGGTACAATAATTACCAATCTTCATCAAAGCAACAGCAGTATGTATCTGTCCATAGAAGATGCTCCGATGCAGTGGAGTGTAACCAGACTCTCTGTCCCTGGCATTGACGAAGGCTTCCGAGGAGTGGCGGACCAACCACTCCATGAGACGTGCGCGGCCGCGGGAGCATGTCATGTGAAGGGCTGTGCGACCCTATAATACATTACAATTAAATATGGATCAGGGAAATTGGTGACATGATAGTTCTAAGAAGTAGCTTCATGAATTTTGTTGATGTACACAGTGTCCACAGTTTAATGAAGTTGTAAACATTGTTTCAGGGACAAATAATTTTTTAATGCCTTGTTTTTATTTTTAAGGTCATTAACCTGTTATCTAATTACTTTAATCCATCAATTCTCATTAAATTAAATTAGCATGCACCTTTATTAAGTAGGTATAATATATCCTCATGCCACTGCCAGCCAATGTACAGATTATTTTAGAGTCAGCTGTATAGGTAACTGACCCCCCATGCTTAGAAATTTGTTTAGGGGGGTCAACTACCTCTGCAGCTTCCTATACATTATGATGTACACTCGGTGTGAGTGAAAAATTTCAACCTACATCTAAATAAACAGAGTAGCATTTCGGCACTACTTTGAAAAAAAAAACTTGTATCTTATTTTGTCAATCAAAAGAAAAATGTGGTATGTTTGGGATGCATACAGAGTTACTGCCTTTCAACTTTGAGTAGCAGTGTGAAATACGAGATTTTTTCAAAGTAGTGCCAATTTCTTTTGTTTTAATTTTCATGTGTGGCATGTGGATACACAAAGAATTACACTAATTACAGACATAAAAAATATTTTGCTATTGTATTAAACTTAATATCTTTCAAGATTAATACTTATATCACATACCTCAAAATCAAAAGCCTGTATGAAGTTAGCACATGTAGCTCTAATGAAGCTGGCCAGTGCCTGATCGCTGACAGATCTCTTCGTAATGGCTCCCGTTAGGGCTTGTCCGTGAAGCCGGGACCTGCACCGGCGGGTGCAATCTACGTCTATCTTACTCATAATTTTTACCCTGTTTTCTTCTAAGGGTAGTACTAGATATTATTGTAATAAAATATTTATTTGTATTTGATGTCAATATTAAATTTGTGCAAGGATGAAAATTGTTATGATATGAATATACTAAATGTATGATTTCTACAATATTTACAGGAGCCTAGTGCTCGGGCAGCCCCTCCACGGGGCTACAGTTTGTGTTTAGCAGGACATAATTGTATTGATGGCGGTCTGAAAACAAGAAAAAATATTTTGTCAAGAAATATAACAAACTATACTCTGTACCTTAAGGTATTTAATTAAAAGTAAACAAAATCTACCTTCAGATGGCTCCTTAAGCCAGTTAAGAGTAGATGAAAACATTACATAATCCAATAATGTAGATTAAAGTCTGGTTGTACAGTGACAGATCCAGGCGCTTTTGTATTTAGTTCGTTGGTTAACCAGTAAATGTTATAACTACCCAAAAATGTAAAAATTGTTTGTTTACTTTTATTTAAATACCTAAAGATATACAGACTGTAAGTAGTGTCAATTTAATATTCATAGCAAGTAACTTTAAAACATAGATAATACTGAATGCATTATTGGCCAATTCTTATAAGAAACTTATAATAGACTACCTAACTCTACCCTATGCCACACGAAATTTTAATAACCTGTATGTTACAGTAAAGTGCATAGATTAAACAAGAATATTAACAAATCTTACGAGGTATTTGTAATCATGCAGTCGCACGAATAACATTTGAAAATCTACAAGGTCGTCGCCCACCGGCAGTTATTGGAATTTACGCAATACTTTTTAAATGGCGAATAGACGAGTGGTATTTAGAGTATTGAACTAATATGTTAGTGATAAATATGTAATATTGCCCGTAAACATACCTTTACATTAAAACAGCTGTGTTAACTCCTTTGCTTGCGAAGAAATTCTTATACATTATTATTTTACGTTAGAGAATTGTTAGTAAAATAACTACACATTAGCCGCTAATTAGCAAAGGTCACATAAATACAAGAACGAGATTGCGCAACGAAAGGTATTAATGTCTTTATTGCAAACTAAAATAAAAAATTAGCCAAGCGAATATGATCCGCGGTCAGTCAAATCCTACATAAAACAAATTTAATCAACTGTCAATTATTGACATTTTCTGTCAATGTGGAATATCTACGTCGTTTGAGTTAGTGCTTAAAACGTCAATTTTGCTTTCTGACGCTAAAATTGATAACTGTTTTTATATGATGAGCTTGAATAGGAAATCGATACCGAATAAAAATCAAAATGTCAAAATGAGTTGTCTATTTTTATGACACTTGACAGATGTCAACCGAATAAAGTGTTTTGTCGGAGAAAACGCAGAAATTTTATTTGCATTGATTGTTACGTAAAAATAATTTGCAATGTTCCAAGTAATTAGACATAGTGCTAGTCTAGCTAAGGGATCATTGACAAGGTAGGTACGAATAGTGTAAATTTCAGGCTCAAGTTATATATTCCTGCGCCATTTCTAATGAAATGAAGTTTAACAGGTCTGTCCCAGCCTTCTCAACATGTGTCCCTCGCTGGAGTGCCGATCCATCCAGTGTAAATGAAGCTCCGAAGATCGATAACGATGCAGTTTTGGCGCTGCCCCAGGAAGCACGAGAGAAGTCGGCGTTGGAGTCAACCATAGTGGTCCCTGAGAAGGTAACTTGTGCCTACATGAGAATCAACTGCATACATGCCAGTTTATCATCAAATTATTGACTCAAAGGTGCACCGCATGACAACATTGTTTTATTTGTATTATTCCATCTGCATTTTCTAGTTTGCCTTTCCTAAACAATTCTTATTGATTGTCAATTTCTTCATGATTCTCAAAATGTTATTGCAAGGTATAAGAGACATTCAAATAATATCCCCATTAATTCTGAACAATGAATGGTGGTGAATGGTTTACTCTATGGACTGTTGGCTACCCCCCAGTCCAGCCCCCATGGTTATAGAGATATCCTTAAAAGCATTTTAGATTTCTTTGAATAGCTGCTTAACCCTTTATAAGGCATAAGGCTGTCAGGAATTATGCAAATATGAACCCTATCACTTTAAGTTAAAGTTCAAAATTAGATGGGAAATATATTCCCTCTGCCTTATAAAGGCTTAAATACATTGTTTGCCAACATAATAATTCTTAACTTATACACAGTTTATAATTTATACACCGTGTTTTTTTTGATTTCCGTTAATTTCAAGGGTGCATTCCTGAGCTTAAATTAAGTAACTTTCTCAAAGACACCGATGTTCTAATTAACTCCATTTCGGAGATAATCAATAATTTATTTTTTTCCTATAAGGCCTCTACAAGCGTGTACACTTGCCTTAGGGCTGGTTTACATATTGGTTAGTGTTAAGAATGAGTTCATACATTTGCTACTAAACTTAACCCTTATCTTGGCATCGTAACACCCGTGATACATGGAACTTAAAAAAATCTAGCAGGTTCACTTTATTACCTAACACAATAATTCTGCCATCAATATGTCGAGCTACCCTCCTTACTTATAGAAAAAAATAATTGACACGAGTGTCATTGTAAATTAATTAGTAATAATCAACATGGCGCCGCGGAAACAATAGATTTCGGTTCGTACTGGAAGTTTTGCATTTATTTCTTATGTTAGTATATATTTTTCCATAATCTACATTTTGATATCTTTACTGTCTCTTAGTGCATACATATTTATGATGCCTTCGAATTTAAAAACATTTAATACACAGAACCTTACATGAAACTGTTATGTATTATATTTGATACACTGCCAAGAACTCAGAAATGCACATATCGAAAGGATTGTATTACATTTAATACATTGCCAAGTTATCGTCAAAATATTTTTACATAATTTTATATTTTTTTTATTTTTGTGGGGTTACAAAACATGCTTCAATTATTTAATATTAGTTGTCGTATTATTTAGTCATTAAACTTTGATTTTTTTAAGTACTAGATGTTATTTAACTATATATTCGTACGGCGTAGCATTATTGCTACGCCGTAGCCCGTAGCACGGAAAAATATGTGTATGGCAAAAAATGACTCCAAAGTAAAAAAAATGTATTTTTTTTTTTACTTTTAATGATTTGTTTACTTTTCATATTTTTCTCAAGTTTTAGCTGACGACTTTTTTGAAACTTTACGGGATCTAATTTTCCGCCCATGTGATCAGGTATTCGTAGATATAATTTATTTTTACAGGTTTAATAGTCATCTGATGCTTTAGATTGCATTTAATTAGCAGTAAATGCTAATTTCTGTTGCATTACATGTTTTATTTTTATTAAAATCTTCATTTTTCTTCTAAAAAGTAGGTAACTATTTTGTCGAGTTATTGGCATTGTATCAAATATGATACATATGATTTTCCGAAACTGGAAAATCTTGGAATTTTTTTCTTATTTTTTAATAGTCTGGTATGCTCAATAGGTGACAAAAAACTAAAAAAATGTTTATATTTAAGAGGGCGTAGAGGAGGGTAAATTTTCAGATTCTGTCAAATTACCCCATTTCACACACAAACGCAGCTCACGCACACTACCTCAATTTACTGGGACAGGTCAGTGACCCCTAATGTTTTTTTAAAGGTGCTGCTTCGAGTTTAGTGTTAACTACTAACCTTCTTTGAGGAATTCAAACTGTCACAGCTTTCCTTTGTGAGAAGACAGAGAAAAAACACTTTTTTATATATAGCTTTCCTTGTTTGTTCATGTCATGTCATAGGTATGTGACGTATTAGGTAATTAATTATTTTCGTTGTTGACTTTTGTATTAAGATAGGTTCAAAACGGCGACGCTCTTAACTGTCCATCGGTGGACCTTATGCCTTTTGTAATAAGGTTTACGGACTGTCAGTTAACAGTGTGGTGGTGGGCAATGGTAGGTATGCGGTTTGTAGACAGACCGAATTAAACCTAGGAGTTTTATTATTAAAAATATAAGAAATCATCTCATCTATCTACTCGAAAAAAGTGGACTATATCTAAAATTATCCCTTTATTACTTATAGGTCTTGTAACATATTTTTTTACAACTAAAGACGCTTATTTAATTTCACTTATAACTAAATTTTTAAAGCTCTGTTAATAATAAAGCTTTAAAAACATCTAATAAAATTCAGGTACTACACTTATACTTTTGTAAGTCAGTAAGTGATGCTTACTTAAAACTTATTGGGAAATCAAATAACTCATAATTACCTATATTAAAATATATAAATGTACTATTTCATCTCATTTCATCCCAATCCGCATTGGGCTAGCGTGGGGACTATAGCCCAAGCCCTCTCGCGCATGAGACGAGGCCTGTGCTCAGCAGTGGGACGTATATAGGCCGAAATGATGATGATGATTTCATCTCATACGTTCAATAAGGCCCAGGACCGGGCCTTGTCACCCGCACTGACAGAGGGCCTTTTTAGCCCTACATAATATTAAAGAACTGTGTCCCGGATAGTATGGGTTCTGGTCCATGGCGCGTCCTGAAGTAACTTATACAGTGTGTAATCGTTAAGTGTTTATTCTAAGAGTTTCAGAAAGCTTGTCTCCGATTAAACACACAGATGTTTTTCACCCGCCGTTGGACTTAGTAATTGAATTACCTGGTAAAATAGTGCCTAGGATAAATAAATCTAGTTCCAATTTTAATTTTTATAAAGCTGACTATGACATTATTGTAAGAGAGTTAAATAAAATTTCATGGCGCGACGTACTAGACAAATATAGCGATATAGATGAAATGGTAGAAAGGTTCTATGAGATTTTGCGTGACATAATCAAAAGAAATGTGCCCATGACTAAACACAATTGCAACCGTGCCTTTCCGGTATGGTACTCAACTCATCTAATATATCTTTTAAATAGAAAACACAAATATCACCTTAGATTTAAAAAGTACCAAAATCCACTAGATAAGCTAGAGTTTGATTACCTGAGGGTTGACTGTGAAAAGATTATGAAAACATGTTACAATAGTTACATACATTCTATAGAATCACAGATTAAAAAAAATCCTAAGTATTTCTGGACCCATATTAAGAACATACGTAAAAATAGTTCAAATTATCCTCCAGTCATGTTGTATGAGGATAAACAAGCTAGTAATTCTAGTGAGATTGGTAACTTATTTGCAGAGCATTTTAGTTCAGTGTATGATGACAGCGATACGAATAATAGTGTATATCAACCAAATTGGAGTAGCGGGGAACTAGCTGTAATACGGACGGGAGATGTATCTGGTGTATTAGCTTTCACACAGTTTGAGGTTGAATTACAATTGCGAAGGTTAAATGCTACGAAGGGTAAAGGCCCAGATGATATTCCCCCCGTATTTCTAAAAAACTGCGCGAAGTCACTTTCCATGCCACTTATGATTATATATAATGCATCTCTTAAGTCAGGGTTATTCCCATCAGCGTGGAAACGAGCCAGAGTTATTCCGGTATTTAAAAGCGGCCGTCGGGAATTAGTTGCAAATTATAGACCCGTTTCCATATTGTCTTCGGTGGTCAAAGTGTTCGAGAGGCTGGTGTATGCTGCACTATTTGATCAGGTTAAAGGCGGGCTCTCTCCATATCAACATGGGTTTATGCCCAAGCGATCGACTTGTACAAATCTTTTTAGCTACGTCACTGACCTTACAGAAGCTGTCGATGGTGGTCATCAGGTAGACGCGGTTTACACTGACTTTTCGAAGGCTTTTGATAAGGTTAATCACAAAATCTTAATTAATAAATTGCACAATTTCGGCATTACAGGTAGGTTACTTAATTGGTGCCAGTCTTACCTTCAGGGCAGACCTTCAACTGTGGTAATTGAAGGCACTCAGTCGGACTGCTACACGGCACTCTCCGGTGTACCGCAGGGGTCTAATTTGGGGCCATTATTTTTTAACATATTTATTAACGACATTACCTATGAATTCAATAATTCGGCTGTATCGCTGTTTGCGGATGATCTAAAATTGGTACGGGTAATAAAAAATCCGTCGGACGTCCATCTGTTACAAGAGGACGTGGACGTATTAGTAAAGTGGTGTAGGACTAACAAAATGGTTCTGAACCCTAGTAAATGTTACCACATAAAATTTAATCGGAAACAAAATCCTATACCATCAAAATACTTCATTCTCAACAAGGCTTTGCAGGAAGTCAATGAAATAAGAGACTTGGGTGTCACAATGGACAGCAAATTACGTTTTGTGAGTCATGTAGATAAAACAATAAATGCTGCCTTTAAATCTCTAGGGTTTGTGTTAAGATGTGCTAGGGAGTTTAAAGAATGTTCAACAATGGTGACCCTCTTTAACTGTTTTGTAAGAAGTAAACTAGAGTACTGTAGCATTATCTGGAATCCTAGTTACAAAGTACATATTGAAAGGATTGAACGACTGCAAAAACGATTTACTAGACATCTTGCGTATCGCTTTGGAACAGGCCGCCAAGGATATAATACAAGACTTAAACAATTTAAATTAATATCTCTTAGTAGTAGGCGTATTATGCTGGACCTGATGTTCATGCATAAGCTTCTAAACAACAAGATTGATTGTATGCATATGGTTAGTCAGATAGGGCTAAAAGTGCCGTCTCGTTTGCCACGTTATCCTTGTGCCTTACTCTATGTGCGTCGTAGTCGAACTAACCTATTAGCTCACTCCCCTCTGCCTCGCCTTGCTCGCCTATACAACAAGCATGCTAACATTGTCCCCTCACTGGATGTGTTTCACGACAGTGAAGCCTCATTTAAAAACAAATTATTATCTGCGGGCAACCTCAGCTAGCTCGTCTAACTCACCTTAGTTACGTTGTGTGGAAAAATTATTGTTAATATTGAGTTGTTAATTAGTATTTTATAGTGACTTATTCTAATTATTGTAACTTATACTTAGTTAGTTTTTTCTTGAGTGTTAACTTAAATGTGTAAATTATACATTATAATACTTAATGCATGCTGTGATTGCCTGTAAGTGGGGGAGCAATAATAAATGTGCCCTCTTAGTATGTTACTTATATTTAGTATGTAAATTGTATCTTCTGTTGGTGATCCTAATAAATAAACAAATAAACAAATAAGTGTAGCCAGGCTATAATTCCGTAAATATAACAGATATCAGAAAACTTCAAATTGATATCAAAAGTGCGTTACCCAATGAGTAAAATTACATTTATAACTTTTTTTTAAATAAAAGTAGAAATATCTCAAACATTAACTTCAAACCCTCCCATACATTTAGTACGACGACTCACCCCTCAAAGAACGTCGGTGTCCTAAGAGACAAAACTGCTTGAGATTCATTATTTGCGATAGTAAACTGTAATAGAATAATAAAACTACCGTTTATTAAATAATAATCTCAAGCAGTTTTATCTCTTACGACACCAACGTTCTTTGAGGGGTGAGTCATCGTACTAAATATTTAGGAGTTAGGGAGGGTTTAAAGTTAATGTTTGGGATATTTCTGCTTTTATGAATAAAAATATTAATGTATTTTACTCATTGGATTACGCGCTCTCTATATCAATTCGAAATTTTCTGATATCTGTTATATTTACGGAATTATAGCCTGACTACACTTAACGATTACACCCTGTATATCATTAGATAGTTCATAGCCTATATCGATAGAATATATCGTTCTTATGAGCGTATTTGGTGGGCATACCTTATTATTAAAAAAGTCTACTGCTTTATACTCGGAGTAATTAACAATGGAGCCGCCATTAACAGGCGTTCCCCTCTGTCGAAAATAGGCGGCCAATGGTCAACCACATGTCAACCATATGTATGGACTGACGTTTGGCTGACTTGACGTACCTATACATTTGATGTGCCCCTCCCCCGCAAAAAACGGCAGACTATTTTGTACCGAAAATTTTAGACATGGCGTCTCCGTTGGTTATATCCTCTAAGGCTTTATAATAGGGTGGCACTGGTGGCAGAAACTCATTTCATTTGTAAAATTATCACCTGTAATTTATCTGTAAAATATAAAAACATTGTATTCACACTTTTCAAATGCCAGATGATTATTTTATTTAATTTTATTTCAATATTTAATGTTTGACTTGCCACGTGCGGTGCCACAATTATTATTCAGAAAAAATATATGAGTGCCTATTTTATAGTGATACTTTTTAGAATGGAGAATAAATGAGCAAAATTTAACAATTTTTTTATTTAGTACAAATCACCACACTGTGATTGTAAAAAAATACATATAATATTCATTTATTGTGCAAAAATCAGTTTATTTGTATGAATCGTTATACATACCTATAACGATTATTTAAAAACTGAATTCCTCGTCCCTAGATTATACAAAAATGATATATAACTTGCCCTAGTTGCTAAGAGCATGAAGAAATATAGCATAGATTGGACCGGGGAGCCGACCATTTCCCCTCTTCCCTTATTTTTGGTATACGGTACGATCTCGTTGCTACCGGGCCTTATCAGCCCATTATTTGGTAATAACGGTATGCAAGGCATCTAACACAACTAATAAAACCTCCATGAACAGAAATGGGTGACATATTTTATAAGATTTGACAGTATCCAAGAAGAATCTTCAGATTCAGAATCATTAAACGGCAACTAAGCCACTAGTATTGGGTTGCCTATAATCATTTTTCTGTGAATGTACTCGTAAACCTCTATCCGTTAGTATGCGATTCATTAATGGACGCACCATGGCCCAAATCGGGACACAGTTCTTTAACACGTAATGTTAATAATCAGTGAACATTATTAATTACGCTCAAATGCTTAAGTTTCAGTACAGGTAAAAGTACATATGAGCTGTACTTTTAATTGTTAGTACAATCGGCATCAAATAGATAGTGACGGCCAAAGTGACCAAATATAGTTATAGGATCTAAATGTCAACGAATAAGGTCAGGTGAGGCATATAAGGCCCACCTTTATATTAACTGAAATAGTTTTATTAATAATCAGGATATTATGACCAAACCAATTCAATATATATTTCTCATTTGTTCATGTTTCTTACACTGCTACTGTTGCTGTTACCGACACAAACACCAGAGAGGAGGAGATCAAAATACGCATCCAAAACGCCCTGCGGTGCAGTGCAGCCCTCCACAAAGTGTTGGTGTCCGGGCTTCTCAGCAAACATACAAAGTTACGGATATATAAAACCGTTATACGGCCTATCCTAATGTATGGCTGTGAGGCCTGGTCCCTAACACTAAAAGAAGAAGGTCAGCTCCTGGTAGCAGAGAGAAAAGTTTATCGCAAGATCCTGGGACCTATTCAGAGAGATAACGGCACCTGGAGGATCTGGAAAAATGCCGAGATCGAGGAGTTAGTGGCCGAACCCAATATCATCGGCGAAACGAAAGCGCACAGACTTCGCTGGTTCGGTCACCTACTCTGAATGGGAGAGGATCGGGCTGTCAAGAAGGCGTTCTTGGGACGTCCGACTGGTAGCCGTCCGGTGGGTCGGCCCAGGTATCGCTGGGAAGACAGTGTGGCGGCGGATCTACTTCAGCTTCGCGTCAGTAACTGGCAGGAAGTTGCGCAGGAGCGGGACAGGTGGCACGCTCTCGTTTCGGAGGCCAAGACTCTCTTTGGATCGCTGAGCCAAAATAGTTAGTTAGTTAGTTCATGTTTCTTAATACAGCTTTTGAAAAATCCATTTTATAAAAAAAACATACCATGTTGGTTCGGAACCGGGCCTTGTTACTGGCACTGACAGTGGGCCTTCTTACAATTAGTCATAGTACAAGTTCAAGAATAACAGAAAATACTACCGGGCCTTATTAGCTTTTATCATGAATTAATTTCATCTTAGATTTAAAATGGTCTATAGTAAAATACGGCCTACATGAGTCATGGAAAAACAAATTGTATTTTATTTAGTACCTATTTGTTGTTCAAAATCTTCAGTAAGCTAACTTATAAGACTCTTTCTATTATAATTAATCTAGATTGACAGTTTACTTAGCAAATTGTACTTTTACCTTTAGGTTTTATGTCGGAAATATTTCACCCAATTTGTACTGAAACATAAGCATTTGAGCGTAATTAATGATGTTTACTGATTGTTAATCTTAAATATACCTATTATGTAGGGCACTTAAATTATTTTAGCGGACCAAGCGGATGTGTATGTTTGTGGACCACTTTTTTATTTAAATAATTAAATTGTAATTCATTCAAAAAAAGCTATTACAATTAGGGATTTAGATACCTCACCTACCTTATTACAAAGCATTACAAAAATGTCCAAAGGCCAAAGCCACGCCGATAAGACATAAGACCTCATAAACGACTTCATAAATATAAACGTTCACTGAAAAAACCCAAATTCATTTCTGATAATTTTATTTCGTTACTGAGTTATCGTTTTGCACCGAATATCAATGAAATAAAAGCACGTTGTTGTTTGATAGATACATTTATATAAACATCGTCACATGAAACCAATATAGGTACTCGTAAACCAGACCACTGCGATGCCACTGGCTTTAAATATCGTTCTTTCAACTGATGATATAGCCACAAAAACCCGCTGAAACTGCAGGTCGAGTCTTGATTTCAATTTCTTGATGATATATCATTGCATTAACTTTCAAAGCACATGATAGATCTTAGAATAGCAACAAAACTGGTTGAAACTAAGAATTTTATTGCTGAAATTATGTGAACAACATTGCTTCGTCTTCATAAATAAAATTTTAATAGTTTATATTGTTTAGGCTAAAATGTGAAGGATTTTGTTGATAAATTGTTTATCTAGTATATTGACATTATGTCATATATGTTTTTAAAATGACGTAATATGAATACCAGCACAATGAAAATTTATTCCAATAAGAAATAACAAATCTTCAAACTTTTTTCATTTTAAGTGAATTAGGAAGAAGCTAATTATACTGATTTGGTTGTATTAATATATTTTATTAAATAATTTGTCATATTTTTTAAGTATTATGACTCGTGAATAAAAATAAATCGAAATTTTAATGACTCTAGATCTCCGTGTGACGTTATTTATTTACCCTATTAATTTTGAACACAGTTTTTCACTGGTATCATCATTCGTATACGGACATGAATTTCTGTCAATATATATGCCAAATCGAACTGTCAACTTGGAAAAAAGAAGTACGCGTCCGCTTCCAACGGCCCACAGCGGGCATCTGAGGAGAAGGAGAATTTGACAGATATGGCGGATGTATGGAAATTATACGAAAGTTTACGTTTACGATTGAATTTCACTGTAGCCTTTAAGAGGAAAAATAGGAAAAGCCTGATTCGTTGTAGTCCAGTTATCTGGCTTTCGAAATCACTCGATTTTATAGCATGAGCATCGATTTTTTTATACAAATTTTACTAAACGCTGACACTCGTTCATCACGTTTTAGGTACAACTTTGCATAAGTGTATTTATTATATTGTAAAACATTTCAGATTTTCAAGGGTGATTCGTTGTAAACACACTCTTTGGGATATTAATGACATTTATTATAATTTTTTTTATCAAGAGATGTGAACGCTAGCGACTAAACGGTGACTGCCTTTTTCGCTGATTTTGCTCGATGCAGTCTTAAGATATTTTAAGCCTTGCCAAGATAAGGGTTAAGTACAATCTCGGTTGATCGATGTTCGAAATGACATTGATATGTCACAGATTTCAATTGTTTGGTTGAGTTAAATGTAATGCCCGTGTTACAACAACGCTATATGCTACATTTAATTACTTTTTAAACTTAATTTTTTCTTTAAAAAAAAGCAAAAAAAAATTTTTTTTTTGAAAATTAACTATGCCAATTAGTTCACTTAAACGTTCTTAACCATACCCCGAAATTAACGGAATTCAATAAAAACACGGTGTATAATGTTTCTAGTTGAAATAAAAAAAAATATTTTCTGAAAATAATTTAATTTCTTCTAATAGTATAATATTTTTTTCTAATTCCTCTTTATTCAATTTCTACTCATTTTTAAACAGGGGTTCAGGGGGAGAAGTAGACTATAAATATTTTCCTTTCTTCCTAATAGCTAATGATTTATCCATTTCAGGTGGACCTCTCTCCAGTCAACGGTGTCCCTGAGGAGCACATCAAAACCCGTCGCGTCCGCATCTACCAGCCACCCAAGAACGCCATGCAGAGCGGCACCAACAACATCCACCATTGGCAGATGGAGTTTGACAACCGCCAGCGCTGGGAGAACCCTCTAATGGGCTGGACCTCTACCGGAGACCCACTCTCCAACATGAAAGTCCAGTTCAAAACCCCCAAGGAAGCCATTGAGCATTGCGAGAAAAACGGATGGGCTTGGTTCTTGGATGTACCGAAAACCGAAAAGGGATATAAGGTCAAGAATTATGGGAGCAATTTCGCATGGAACCGCCGCACTAGAGTCTCCACCAAGTAAACAATGTTAGTACAATTTGATTGTTGATTTATTTTATACTTTGATCAGTCTCATAGTTATTTAATACTGACCGAAATAAGTAGGTACTGCTTTCATCAAGCGTAGATCAGCTATCAGTATGTATTTATGTATATAAATTAAATTATGGGTAGTAAATTGCAAATAAAATGAAATAAAAATTCAGCGTTTCTATATTTTTGTTTAATCATAGTTCTCAACATGGTTAATTTATATTTTGTACCTCGGAAGAAAATCATATTTCGCAGGTCTCACTTAAAGATTTTTATTTACATATGATACAATTTAAATATGTTACATAAAATTGTATGTATGAACCGTGATCAACACATGCTCATTGCAATTTCGCTAGCTACAGTAGTTTTACATGTACATCGTACATGATTATAATATATAGAGATTTAATTAATAACTAACAACCTTTTAAAGATATAACTACATAAAATTATTATGAAAAATTATTGCATTGTCTTTTTTATCTATGTATTTACATAATAATGAACAATATACATTACAGAGAAAGTCATTCCTTCAATAGTAGATAGTCTTCTGAACTAACTTTAACTACAGAATGGAAAGTGGAAAGCAAGGTGTAAAATCGTCGTAAAGCGTAGTGTACAAAAATTAGTACAATTTAAAAGGTGTCAGGGTCTAAAATCTAGAACAATAAATTTTTGAAACAGGCTTCGAAAAAGTCTACATAAAAATTAATTACATTTAATTCAAAAGGGTTTGGTCAAGTTTGGGTAAAGGTAAAATTTGTAAAATAATACACAAAGTTGGTCCTTACTCAAAATAGCATTCGGCTAAAAACTACGCGGGGTCTTACGGAGTAGATATGAAACTTTTAAAACTGACTTGAAAGTTTTAGAATCTGAATTCTCTCTTTGCTATCAAATACATGGATAATTGTTTACATTACATACTATAAATTAAACATGCATACCTATTGTTTGGCGCAGCTAACAACACGTAAGTAGGTACGTTCTAAGCAATGAACTTGACATATAATATTACAGTTTTTAAGGAATATGTTTTGTATCATTTAAGTATGTAATTTACATTCATATTACAGTGTTTTTGCACTTTTTAATACTGGTTTAGCGAAGGTAGTCGACACAGGGTGTATAGGTGTTACATCCGTAGCGTGCATAAAAATTATGCAACATGCAAAGAAAGTAACCATGTACGAAATTCGTCACTTTCCTAAGAGTTAACCCTTTTCCAGGCATAGTACGATTTATCGACCACATACGCGCCACTAGAATTTCAACTTTAGCATTCCGATTTAAGATTCAAATTAGATTGGGAAAATTGACATGTCTTTAAATGAATCATCAAAGCTGGATTAATTGGAATATATTTGGATTTAATCTTGTAGATTGGTGCGGCCTGGAAAAGGGTTAAAGCCTAATGCATGACTTATTCATGTGCCTGATAGGCAGGGACATAACTGCTAGAAAAATACAGTAATATATGAAGTTCGGACTTCTCGTTCTAACAATTAGCTGTGTTCCTGTCAATGACACCCATACGCTAGTAACAGTTATTCACACCAGAGTCTTTGATAAACAACTTCCTACTTCAAAACGACATACTTTACATAAAGTTGCTTATCAAGCCAAACCTAGGAAGAAACATTGAATGGACATCAGGTTGCAGAATAGCTTTTGTTACACAGAAGTTTAATTTATGTATATAGATTGTAGCGGGTCTATCAACTATTTCTTGTCGCTTAGGTTACATGGTTACGCCCCTTGTAACACTTAAAACCGTAATTTTCAAGGATTTAAATTCTCCAAACCTTTTGTAAGTAGGTACATAGTTCTTAGTGGAGGCCGCCACGAGTAGCTATGACCCATCTAAGCATAGCACCTGGTAGTAGATATGTTTTGGGTAGATACAACATTTTTTCTAAACTGTGTTACAGTTGTCTCCTGGCTGACGAGCTCAATAGCTACAAGAAATAACTGATCGACCCATATGTCCTATTTTACTTTTACTATGCAAACATGTAAGTAATTTGAAGTACACTTCGGCTAGCCTGCTTAAAGCTATCATTTGAGAATCATTTACTTATAACGAATGGACGCCAAGCACGAAGAATTCCTTACACTGACCCGCTATTTCCTATCTCAATCGCACGCGCATAAGTATTTTTATTACTGTCCCGCTCGCATTGTGGCATTGACCGGCGATGTGCAGGATAGTAGATAAGAAATGGCGGTTCAGTGTACGAAATTATTCGTTCTTGGCGTCCTTACTTTAACAAAATTTCTAAACTATCGCTGAGTAGCACAATAAGATTGAACCTCGATCTAGGTTACATTTTTCGCATGTCGGCTAATATTACAATTAATTAACGAAACTTAAAGCGTGGACGGGCCCGACATTATTTAAAACATGTTGAGGTATTTTTGCAGTTTCTAAGGGTAAAATAATACTGATACGTTCAATAACAATCACGAAAGATAATTCATTCTAATCTAATATTTTGTGCTTTCGTATTTTGAACTTTAAGTCCTTACGGTTACAGGTACTAAGTACAAAAAACGTGAATCATTAGAACAAATGAATCTCCTCAATAAATGCCAGCAATCATTGAAAATTATGTACCGATGTAGGTTACTTTGATTTACAAAATAGGTAACCTACTTAATTATATAGGATTAATTTACTATGACTTTAAATGAAGGCTAATGTATTACATAGCTATCAAACCCATCTGAAAGGAAACGGTGCTCAGAAACAACTGTACAGGGCCTTACCATGATGTCCTAAACTGAATTGGGTACTTTCCTATACTCAAAATAAATTATTTCACACCGTGCACGAAATAAAGCACCAGATAATTATTAGGAAAACATAGATAGCAGTTATTTTTAAACATAATTTATATTTAATAAATCGGATGGAAGTATAAAAAGTAGGTGAGTTGACTGTGATGTCACTACACAAGTTTTCATATAAATTAAATATTAGTACCTAAATCGTTTTGACATTTCTAAAAAAGAAGCTGATTTGACTAGTAGAAAAGTAGCCAATTGCTAAAGGACGGAGCTATATAAGTCGCATAACTCCGTCCCTTAGCAATTCAGTTTAGGTTCTAAACAGAATCGCGATAAGGACATCGTGGTAAGGCCACGTCAGGTCTCTTGTTGTTGTTTTTGATACAGTACCTACATATTTTTATTGCTAGGCGGAATTTAGCGGCTAAATTTGTGACTAAGGGCGTCATGTTTATATTATGTATAAGAGATCAAAGTTGTCATTTACTAACTGAAGAGATGGCTATAAGTTTTCAAAATGTCGATATCCAAACATAGCTTCACGTTTTATACAAATTTTATCTGGCATAAGTGAATTATTAAAAAAAGTACCTATGTATACCTATCTTGTGCGAGCAGGATCATTTTAAAGGTTAAATTTGAGCTAGTGAAAAAAAAACCCCAGGCGAGATTTTCGTGTAATGAACTGGAATTTGGAATTATGAACCTTCAATTACCAATGTTAAAGTTCAAATTCATTCGCACTAAAATCATAAAGCGTCGCTGTCTATCCGGTGTGGTAAAGGCACTGCTTGTCTTCACAATTCAATTGCATTCCATAAAACCGCGTGCCAGCTTTACGAGTGATTTAATTATATTCAGCAAACAACCGGCGTCTTAACTACTGAGGGTTTCCGCGATCGAGATTTTCACTAGATGGCAGCACCGTGACGAGAGTTCTATTTGACAGCTGCTGTCAAAATCCACCAATAAAAAAACATGGTTAATGTTAAACATGATTGGTGGATTATGACAGCTAGACCTCTCGCCACGGTGCTGCCATCTATTGAAAAACTCGCTCGCGGAAACCCTTCTTTATAATAAATAGCGAGAGGCACTGTGAAACTGAAACGATGCCTACATCTACCATATCTATGCTATAAATTGTATAAACAATTTAATTTCTATTTCACTAAGGCGAAAATTGACGTTTCTTATTATTTTTCACTATAATTTAGCTCTGTTATAACTCGAGTTTACGCTTGCCGAGCTCTTTTCGATTCAGGTATTCACTACTGTTATTTATCGCCGTATTTTTAAGATAGCGGTTAAACTAAACGGAGACGAAGCGCCCGCCGTAGACTTCAGGTGTCGGTATCAGTCGTTCTCGTATTCTAAATACTATTTACAACAAAGTCGTCAAATACAACCATCATCGAGATTCCTCATACAACTAGTAAATATCATAAAAACAGCTGTACAATCCACCGGCGACTATGAAGCGGCGCGAATACTGAATATCTATCTAGTTTTAAAATTGATGAGACACGATAAAACGTCGCTATTGGAAGTTCCGGGTACTACGCCGCACTCGTACATTAATAGACGTGGTCATAAAGCTAGATTAAATTTAAAAAATCACAATCACTCCAGCCGCGCTTGCGAGCGGTCGATAAACATTTGACACTCGGGCCGGAACACTAGACCGTCTCGGGGGGAGTCTGCGGTTGGCCGACAGGCTCGGCGGACTCGGATCAGCTGGGCCGCTCGTCGCTCTCGCGGTGCACCAGCACGCGCACCACCGTCGGCGGCGCGGCCGGCGGCGGCGCGGCGTCGGGCGACGCCTCGGTCACGAGGATGCTGACGGCGCTGCTCGCGTGCGGCGACGGCGTGTGCGCGCGCGCCGGCGACGTCGCGCGCCGCGCCGACGACCGCAGCGACGTTAGACGAAGGGAACCTGGCGGTGGTAATGTGCTTACAAAATACGCCAGCTAATGTGATGCTCGTCAGAATACATCATTTAAATATCAGTGAAGAACCGTTATTCGAGGTGCGTTAATTATTGTATTGATTATTGAAAAACTGACATTTCAAGACCATCGTGAGACATCTCAAACACAAGCACATTTATATAGCGTAGCGGAAAAGCATAACTTTGCTAATAGCTGCGAAGCTGCACAACGTCATTCTTTAAGACATGTATTGTACTCCACACATTGTAATTTACAAACAAAATTATAGGTGATGTTTGCCTTAGAATATCACGCTGCATTGCTGGATTGGATTAACGGCACACACACAAACAGTGGGGTGGACATTTGTAATCTACTTAGTTTCTAAAGTGGAATATTATGTAGCGGTTTAAACAAATTAACATGATTATTTAAATTTAAATACTAAACGATTCTTACGTTTGTTAAAATCGACTGTTCAAACCTAGTTCGGGATCAAAGAGAGGAGTAACATGATTTACATGATGCTTACTTTAAGTTTGAAACTGACTGAAATAAATAAGATCCTGGTAGACAGGTAAACCAAGCTTATAAGAAAACTAATTCTGATTACAATATTGAGATAGAGCGCGCTATGGTCTGCATGAGAGTAACAATGTCGAAAGTACTTGTCGGTCTGTGAACATCAAGAATGTAAATGTAATTTAGACTTACTTGCCTGCAGCTCAGATTCAATCTGACTACATAAAGCGCTAACCACTTCCAAGTGGGTGTTAGAAAGCATCGAGTCTAATAGAGGGAGACACGGAAAGCAAAACATTACATATGAACCTGCGCGTTTGGGCCCGCCGTCCTCATCCACCGCGTCCTGGTGTCGTAGGAATAGCGGCAAACCGTACGCCGAGCGACGCCGCGGCGGCGCCGATTCGGACCCGCTCGGAACCTGGCCACAACACTCACTATCATTGCTATACCCTAACGAATACCCAAGCTAGATAATCTACCCCACAAGCCTAACCACAAGGTCTATTGGGGATGATTTGTTATTGTTAGAAAAGCGATATGTAGTCCTATATTTTTATTTTTTATCTATGAGCGCACATACAAAACTTTCGTAAACTAGACTGTCCATGATTGTGTTCGCACGTTTCTTGCGACGTTTAATTTCTAGGTGCGACGCAGGTACGAACAGTGACTGTGTCAGTGCGTGCCAGTGATTTGATATTATATCCGCCTTGTGGTAGAGTCTTGTCAGAAACGAAAGTGGTTTTTCGAAAGAAACTTATATATGTGCGGTAAAGCAGAGGTTGATTTTTATGTTAGTCGTTTACCTGGTCACCAGGCGTGGCCCCCGGCAGGAGTAGGAGGGGCAGGTTAAGCCAAGCCCCTCCTAACTCGCTCAGGTCCGAAGCGTCGGAAGCTCGAGAGGATTTCCGACTAGTCGACGCGTGCGACCCTCTTCGGACGTGCAGCAAAGCGCTGAGGCGACCGCCCCAACCACCGCCAGGCGACCACTTTGTACTCTCCTCCTCATTTGAAGGACTACGATTCTTTCGTCTGAAAATTAAAAAATCGTTAGAATCTCGCCAGATATTGCTTCAACATATATTATATTTAGAGCGTCTTACTTGATATACTCCCTAAACGTCCGCTGTATCGTTCGAGCGGCTTTGTCTTCTCTCTTCCATATCCTAGTAGACGAAACGATCTCCAGTTCCTTTCTCGTTGGAAACTGTTTCTTAAACTTGATATCCATCTGTTCCTGTAATTGCCTGAAGGTGTCTGTCTCTTCGACGTGGCCGAGGACATGTTTGACTAACGAATGAAGAATGTCTAGACAGTGGATCTTGTTTCCTCTGGCAATGGGGAGATTGAAACTGACTAACGCTACTGTATTTGGTTTCGGTATTCCTAACGGTGGATCCAGAGAGGCGATGAAATCTGAGAGCTGAGCGAAACTTATAAACTGTGTTGCGTGTGGATCGTATCTGGAAATAAACAACTTAAGTTACTTATTATCTAATACTCTTGTCAGAAATGGATGATTTGAAGAAAAACAGATGTAGTTCAAAATCAAAAGTACCTATAGTTACTGTACTGGACCAGTTATTGAAGCTCCTTTTTGTGCGAATAAATTATTATGAATTATGAAATTCACTTACTTAGACCATCTGATGTAGAACATTTCCAAGTCATCTTCAACTATTCCTATTTCCTCTTCTTGATGGGCTTGATTGAAGTTCTCCAAAATAATGGCGATGTACATGTTAATGACAATCATGTAGCTGATGATGATGAAGGATGTGAAGTAGGTGATGGCGAGGAGAGGGCTTCCGCAGTTCCCATTGTTGCCGTGGTCGCCATATTCGCAGTCGGGGGGTGTAATCATTAATGATTCTAGAACGTCGTTCCAGCCGGCTGACGTCATGAGACTGGAAAAGGAAAAGACTTATAAATTATTGTTTTGGACTCTATTTTATGTAAGGTACTATGCTGAATATACGTCTGTGCGATTGGTTACTAATCAGTCGGGCGTCACCCGACCGTCTTACGGCTGTAGATAATGGAAGAGTTAAGAGCGGTTTTTCTACTGCAGGTAACCCGCCGCAGATCCGATCGGTTACCACCACCACTATAACCCCAAATCTGATTTAACAGCTTTATCTTGCTGAAGCTAGAGTGATCACTGCTGAGGTGTATGTCTCCCTGAATCTGCCCTGACGACAACCGGAGAAAAGAATAAAATTCTTACCGAAAAAGCAGCTGCATGCTCCTCCCAAAGGTCTGGAAGTTGACGAGATCGTCTAGCGCGCCTTGCTCTTTAACGTGGCCGAACACGGACATGCCTATGATGGCGTAGATGAACGTGATGAGCGCCAGTAGCGCGCCGATATTGAAGAGCGCGGGCAGGGACACCACCAACGCAAATAGCAGCTTTCTAATGCCCTTAGCGGCCTGGAAGTTAAAAAGTTTTTTTGTGAAATCGGATGCTTGCTGCAACTAAGACAGATGTTACTAAAGAGGAAAACACTATTTTGTCCGTTTTTATGGTTATCTTATTCGCCAACCGCCTTTATGAAAATGAGATACTCCAAAGCTCCAACGTAGGTAACTCAATGGTGCAAATTTTCGATTTGGCTGATAGCAGCCAAACTAACTTGAACTTTAGTATATGAACATGTTTCGCTTCTATCATCTGATAAAAGGTCTTATATCGATAAAGTGTGCTAATTTTCAAGTGACTCGTGAAACATTTCATCAGTGACGTCGAATCAGTGATGAAACGTTACGCTTATATTTCTGAGAATGCTTGTTCCATTCCTGATTTAAACATAGCTTTTAAAAGAGTAGGTAATGTTTGGGAGCGGCGATCTGCTGAACTGTTCCTACAAGTACCTTTTCTCTGTTCCTGAAGTACGGTGAACCAAGAATACTCACTTTAATCAGTCTTAAAATTCTCCCTATACGAAACACGCGGACTACCCGGAGTAAGGTGGGGGATATCGGCAGGTCTATCATAATGTCTTCCATGAGGATACCGAGGATAGACGCTAGCACGAGCAGGAAGTCGAACACGTTCCATGGAACCGTGAAGTAGTGGTAGCGGAGCCCTATTATTTTCACTATTGCCTCTGAAATTAAAGGGAAGGAATTAGATATAGGAAGGGCAAACAACGTAGAAATAGCATCTGTGAAGGGGGGTAGTTGACACAGTATAATTTATTATGTATACAAATACATAATTTGAAAGATTTGAGATTGTAAACTTACCTAATCCAAATACTGTAGTGAAAAACGCGTTACTAACTTCTAATATAAAGAAAACGGAATGTGGTTGA
The DNA here is from genome assembly GCF_963556715.1 of Cydia fagiglandana. Classification (NCBI taxonomy): domain Eukaryota; kingdom Metazoa; phylum Arthropoda; class Insecta; order Lepidoptera; family Tortricidae; genus Cydia; species Cydia fagiglandana. Next base: position 7,662,037 of record NC_085947.1, read on the forward strand.
TCGTAATGTTCTATGCCCATCGTCAACATGTTCAAGAATATAAGTACGAAAATCGCAATTTCAAAACGTCGCGAGTTTGACAAGTCGTAAAACATCGCAAGGAACTGATTCCTTGGCCTTTTTATTACTTTCTGGGGCTTCTTTCTGCCAAGTTTCTTCATGGCTGTGTAGTAATGTTTTTGACTTTCTGTCAGGAACATTTCTAAGACTCCACCTTCGTACTAAAACAAAGAAAAAGGATTTAGAAACAGACTCTTAATAACTGCAGAATAATGGATTTGACAAAATTGTTCCAAATAGACTCACCTTTTTCTTAAGCATATTAAAATTATCTATAATAACTCCTATGAATAAATTAAGAGTGAAGAACGATCCACACACTATGAATATTACAAAATAGATGTAAGCGTAAAGGTTAGCTTCTCTGGCTGGTTGTAGGTCCACCCCCCGTGCGTCTACGGCGTCCGCCATCACTTCCATCCAGCCTTCGAATGTAGCCACTTGGAAAAGTGCCAGATACGCTATACCTACATGGTCGAACGATATTTTGGAGTTCACCCAAGAGTAGTTGTTATAGTAACACTCCCATTTATCATTCACTTCCTGAAAAAAAGTAATTTTGAAAGAATTTTAATTTAAAATTTTACCTGTTAACTAGATAATTTTCTAACCAAGGTAATAACAAAAAATAATTATCTAGTAATACTTACTGCTATAGGTAATAGCCGGTTTTCGCTGTCGACACACTTGTAGAATTTTCCCCCAAAAAATTGCACACCCATTATGGAAAAAATTAACCAAAACACTAAACAGACAAGTAGCACGTTGAAGATACTGGGTATTGCGTACATCAATGCGTTTACTACGATTCGCATTCCCTGCCATCTCGATATTGCTCGCAGTGGTCGCAGTGCTCGCAAAGTTCTGAGCGACCTTAACACCTTCAAGTTTTCATTTTCTTCTATTAACAAACTAAACACTGACACCTGAAAGAAAAAAAGAAAAATGATAACATAGCATTTAACCTTAAGTAGGATTCTATTAATAATTTGATTAATGTTACTTACAAAAACTATAGTAAAATCCAGCAACGTCCAAAAACTCGTGAAGTATCGAAAAAACCCCAGCGCAATCCATTTGAGAAACATTTCAATTACGAAAATCATACAAAAGCCGAGATTTGTCCAGTAAAGAATTTTCTTGAGCGGCTTGTTTTTTTCGAGATGTATGTCTTCGAAGCAAAGGGTTATGCTAGATGCGAAAATTAGTACTAGGACGAACCACTCAAATGCTGGTGTGTCGACATACCGCATAACGAATGTACGGAATACCATCCATCGCTGACCCATCTTTGTTTTGATACATGTATCCCAACAAGGACAGCTAAAAGAAAAAAAAATGTTAAGTGGTGTTCAAATTGATGTAATAAAAATATTTAATTTCAGTCATAGAGGAATTCCTTACTAATCGTAGCACTGAACCGGGTAACAATCTTGTGGAACTTTCTCCTCTTTCTGGGTCCCGAATCCCGGAAAATTTCCCATTGCATCAGCGTACTGCCCCTTGGAGTTTTTTCTCCCACCTACGGTTAATTCATCTACATAAGAGACCAAAGTTTGCCACGGACGCTTCATGTCTTCGTCTTCTGGTCTTTTGCCAGATTCCTTACATGAAACGTTTGGTGGCTCCCTTCCTTGTCTCTTAGATTTTTCTGGTGTCGTCCTAGTGGACATATGCGCCATTTCGTATTGCTCGTTATCATCTGAAAAGTAACAAAAAGCGAATGAAGTACATGTACTCTAAAAATGAAACAGCATGCTTGTCTCGTTCTTTACCTTTTGTCTCTGAAGGCTGAGTATGGTATCCCGAAGACATTTGATTCAATAACCTTTGCGCGTTCACCTGGTCCGTCGCTACAGACAAGTCATCCAGGTTCTCTTTGGAATCTTCTCGAATACTAGTTATTTTATGTTCTATTGCAAAGTCCTTTACATCTTTTAAAGTTTCTTGGCTACCGTGATTGAAGTTGTTTCCGGATTGAAATAGAGTAGGGTAGTCAAATCCTACTACTGGCCTGAAAATGTTAGTAGTGGGTTAGTAGTATAAGCACTCACTTTTCACAGTCGGAAAGTAGTGCGCGTTAGTTGTGTTATACATACCTGTTTAACGCTTCTTGGTAACTATGACTATAGATATTGTCGTGAGGAAACAGGACCGTAGTCTCCTGCACATTGGAAAAGTAAGCATTCTGTTCGCTAGGTATCGACGCCTTTTTCTGCGCCGCGCGGTTTTGTATCATAAACTCGTTAACTAGCTCTTCTAACTTAGATTTCTTTTCAGTCTCTTTGCTTCTTGATATAAGAAAACCTTTTTTTCTTACTATGGAACGTATTCTATCGAAACTTTTAGCTAGCTTGGAATCCTCGCCTACTTCCTGAAAACGGTCGAAACAAACCAGTTAGTAAGATGGTTTGAAATACGGATGGTGCATTAACTTAAGCGGCTGCGGTGTAAAAAGTGTCCTCTCTCACGCGCGTGTCATCGCCCAGCTTTAAAGCATGTTGTGCTCCTACAAAATTTGTGCCATTTGCGGTGTAGTGCCGGTGCGGTGATCGCATAAAAGAGTCTTTTTACCTTTTTGATTACCTCCTTCTTATTTTTAAGCTCTTCGCTGTTAAAGCTGTTGAGCAACAAGGCAAGGAAGAGGTTGAGCACCATGAAGTTGCCCATGACGAGAGCGGGGAGGAAGATGAAGAAGCAGCTCTCGGCGCCGTTCTCCTGCTCGGCGCGCATGCAGTCCCACAACGGCTCGATCCACTCGCCGCATAGGATCCGGAATATCATCATGAACGAGTGGAAGAAATCATTGAAGTTCCACCTTAAACACGCATATTACAATTACTTATACAGAAGGAGAGATCAAATGTATGGAATAATATGTTGAATGTAAATATGTATGTGAAATAAATAAGGCAGACGTTGAAGTACATATAGCATTAGATATATTTAATATGAAGGATGAAAAAGTAGAGACATTTAGTAAAGTGTAAGGAGAAAAGTGCAGTTCAGAAGAAGATAAAAAATTTGAAGAAACTGGTGTGGAACCAGATTTTGGGTGGTACCTGGGCACATCGTCCGGCTCGAACTTTTCGCGTGTGTACGACTTAGAGAACAGTTGCATACCGATAACAGCGAATATGTATATAACTATCACTAACACGAACGTCAAATTACCGAGAGCACCGATTGTCGATATTATAATACTCAACAACACTTTCATTGTAGTCCACGATTGAGCTAACTTTAACACACGCAACTGAAACAAATAAATGAAATTTATTCACATTTCTAATTATATTTCTTTGTTTCTTTTCTTAATTCCTACATGTCTGTTTCCGTTTCAATTTTCTGTTTCCCGTTGCTTCTTTTAAGTTTGTGTGAATACTTCAAACAGCTTTGATTCATTGTACTTGTAGGGTCCTAGCTAAATTGGGTTTTCCATATTTACTCTATGGAAAGTCCAATTTAGCTAGAACCTTAAATGGCGTAACAATCACGGAGCGTGACTGTACCATTACCGTAGACCGTAGGTTAGGTTACTTGATTATTCATAAAAACTAGAACTAATTTAAAATTAATTCTTACCAAGCGAAGGCCCCGTAGTACAGAAAGGCCGTCAACAAGCTCAAATATGAGATCGAGCAGACTGGCCGACACTATGATCAAGTCGAATATGTTCCAGCCGCAGGCGAAGAAATCCTTGCTCATCGCCATCACTTTCATTATACACTCTAAAGTAAATATTGACGTGAACACCTGGAATCAAATCAAATGTTAATATGATTTCTAGACGCGTAAAGATACATCAAAAGAACAGCTTGGATCAAAATGGGTACAAAGAGCACAAAATAGAACAAAAAGGCAAAAATTAAAGGAGGCTTACATCTCAAGGATTGAAAAGGGCAAAAAAAAGATTCCAAAAATGAAAAGAACTTTTAAAACATTTAGTTACTTGAAATGCTTTGACAAAGAGAGGACATTAAATCTGATAACCATACCTTATTTCCTATATCTAATACATTTCTAACGTTTTCGCTCATGCCGTGGTGCTCCAATGCTAGGAACAGCGTATTGAGAACTATACACGTTGTTATGAACAACTCGAATAGTGGGTCCTTCACAATGCCGTACAGACAGTTCTGAAACTGCAGCCAGCCCTCGTAGTCAATACAGCAAGTCACGCAGCATTCACAGTTTCTGTCCATCAGTTCGTCTGCGATAACAATGTTCTAATTAGTCAACTTCTAACAGCAAGACTCAACATCAATAATTACATTCATATAAACAAGTAGAAATTGGAACAATCAAGAAGCCAAAGCATAACGAAGCAGTTTCAAGTCGGACGCAAAGCTTTGATTCCAAAATTGTGTCTATAACTGAACGTGGCATGCATTTAAAAGCGATAGATCGGGACTAAGAGGATAATGCAGAAAAATGCACGGTACCGGTACAAACACGCCAATTGGTAAAATTTTGCACAGTCTGTGTCTAATCGGTGCAATTGCCAGTGAAGTGAAAGTCTGTGGCTACTCAAATTGTAATTGTTATAATTTTGTTTACGGGAAGAGAATCACATAGAAGAGTTGCGTGAAGAAATTATCAAACACACATATTCAGAATATTGTTAGTATATTTTATTATGCCTGAAAGTTTGGATAGGAAACATCTCGTAACATTGAAGTGGCTACCTCTGTTTCAGTGCTTTCCTGACAATTTCTTCATCGGTCTCGCATGCGACTCCGATAATGACGATGATAGCAAAACCAATCGCAGTTACCCTGCAGTCTTCCTGTGGGGAACAGGGGTGGACTGGGGTATAGAAAATGCGTCTGTGTTTACTAACCTGTGAAGTAAGTGCAATTTTGTTCATAATTGCCCATATGAGTTTTGTGCGTGGCTGCCAATAAACTGAGCTCATTAATTTTCGTCGTCTCCGCTTGGGGGAGGTCGGGCGCGCGCTTGTATGGCCAGTCCGCCCCTGACGATATTAATGAGGTAGAAGCGAGATTGCAATAGTGTCGAACAAATGCTCAACGAGGTCGAACCTCGTCGAGAAGTGAAGCTAATGGTGATTACCAGCCGTTTGACAGCTATTTCAGCTCTGATTATGCCAGTTTTATGTATATAGTTATTATTCAGATATTTGAAACAGAGCGAAATTGCCGTTAGGTAACTTAGCGTGACTACTTAAATTATGAATTTGGCAAAAACTCTGGTCTGAATTTGAAGGCTTATGCAAACCAATCATTTAAATAAATTGTTGCCAACTGTATATGAAACTGTTAGAATGACCATGAAACCAATTTGTGAGATTTCTTGGACATTCGTCTAGCTTCTGAAGATTTCACTTATAAAAAACCGTTTGCTCAAGATTTAGAAAACAGATGTGTGAGCGATATTCTGAAAAAGATGCTCAAAATGAAATAATCATCAAATTGAAAATGAGACTTAGATTAGGATAGAGCAATTATAAAGTTAGAAGTGTAGAAGTTGTTGTAGATCACTACAGAAATTTAGAAAAATACGCGGGAGTAGTCTGTACACTGTTTTCGAATAAAAGATAATTTTGCAAGAAACATAAGCGTCGAAAGTTCATAGAATAGCCTATGTACTAGATGTTTATTTCAAACGTGGCAGATTCAAAAGTAGGTATAGAAGGAATATACCATGCATAGAACCAGAAATATCTTACATAATTAATGCTAATCTACGTAATTTATAGTCAGCTCTTGTCGTTTCAGCGCATGTCGTGTATTTTGTTGTTTGTCTAGTTGTTGGTGTAAGCATTCATTCTGTTATTGCAGCATCGTTTAACTTTGTCCTGTGCTCCAGAGAAGCCGTGCCAATTGGGAATAAGTGTTCTTGTGTCGTGCCATCTAATACTCAAATACGTCATTTATTATTAGATACTAAGCAGTAGAAAGAAGTAAATATCAGGAAGATTTTGCTAACGTAAAACTTCTCTGATGAACTGACTTGTTGATACAAAAGATGGCAAGACACATTTCTCCAGGGTTAGAAGCTGTGCAGTAAGCATATGAATTTCTTTACCTAGCACCACGATCTGGTTGAGGTAGTCCGGGTTCAGCGGATACTTCTCTTGGATGCTCTTGTCCCCTTTTTTCTTGTCTGACGATTTCTGCTTTGATTGGGGTGGCTGTGTTTGTGCTGGTTCCTGTAAAGTACCATAAAAATTTCTCATTATTAATATTGTTTCATACCTATGTACATCGCATCGCACCACCATGATATTAGAAACAATAATGAATCATAAGTTATAACGCTATCTTTAGTATTAAGAGGAATTATGTAGGATATACTATAGATATTGTTCAGGTTACGTGGTTGGCATACATGGATTTCTGCAGTACCTGTCGTTAAAAATGTTTCTTTTCCAAATATTTAGTATCGCGAGTCAATACAGTTATTTATACCTTTATCGTTGAGTGCTTTAAGTAAGTACGATAAGGTCGATAAGATTTAATAGGTATTTATTATGAAAAGATTTCGAAAAATGAATGAAGTGTCCTTACCCGTGGCATCAAAGCCAGCATAGTAGGCGGCTGTGGCGGCGGCGGCGGGGGCAACTGCACGTGAGCCCGCCGCGGATGAGGATGAGGATGCGGGTGCGGATGCGGATGCGGATGTGGATGCGGATGCGGATGCGGCGCCTGGTCGTCGGACGTGTGCTCCCCGTCGTCGTGGTCGTCGACGACGCCCGAGTCGTCCAGCGACGACTCGCGGTTGTTGCTGTGGTCGCTCAGCTGCCGGCCCGCGGCGCTTAGCGCCCCGCGACCTGCGAAGAGTATCACTGAGGGTACTGTATAAGAGTGCTCTAACAGCCATGCACGTTTAAAACATAATTTGTAAAGTGTTCTAGTGTTAGTTCGTGATGTCACAAAATGATTAATGTGTATTCAATTGGAGTTTACAAATTTTACAATAGTTTATTATCAAGATACATAGGTAATTGAAGGTTTTATTTTCTATGAAGTATTTGAGACTGTTAAAAATGTATTTGATAAAGAAGGAAAAATTCTCCTAAAAATTAAATGCCAGTGTTCAACATAGAGAAGGCAGAATGATCACAACTAGAACGTTTAGGGTAGTTATTTGGATCATAGAAAACATAAATATTATCAACACCAAAAATATAAAGCTTATAGGTACAACGAAATGGGGGCACAGCAGTTTCTACCACGACAGTAATGATCCAGTGGGTTACCTCAGTGCATTATCTAATGCGTGTTGGGTTACCTCAGTGCATTATCTAATGCGTGTTGGGTGAAGCGTGTGCGAGGGAGAAGGCGATGACTGATGTAGGTAAATATATGTTTTTTTTTTCGATTTGGCGCGCGCACAGCTCTTTTGAGCAAGGACCCCGCTAAGGATACGGGCGAGCCTTGCTCACATGCATATCTGTCGCCAGTTTTCCCTTAGTCGCCTTATACGACACCCACGGGACGAGATGGGGTGGTGCTATTCTTTTCTGATACAATACGGAGACAAACCGGGTTGGTCCTTCTTCTTTCTTTTCCCTGCCCTTATCCCACGTAATGTGGGGTCAGCACAACATGTTTTTCTCTTCCATTCTCCTCCGTCTTTCATCACCTCAGCACTAGCTCCTTTTCTTTCTCATATCCTCTTTCACACAATCCATCCATCGTTTTTTTGGGTCTGCCATCCGCTCTCCGTCCATCAATATTTATCCCTAACATTCTTTTGCCTATATGGACTGGTATTCATCCCTCCTCATTACATGCCCATACCACGCTAACCTACTACTCCTCATCTTCTCCGTTACTGGTGCTACTTTCAAACTTCCTCTTATATACTTCTTAATCGGATCCTTTCTCGTCACTCCGAGTAGCTAGATCAGTGCCCCAAACGCGTTAGTTCCGCATTATTCCCGATCGCATTTTTCCCCACTCGCGTTAGTTCCGCGTAGCATTATTCCCGGTCGCATTTTTCCCCACTTTTCATGGACGTTACACTAAATCAATAGGTTAGGTGGGTTAGATTCGTTAGGTAGCTTCAGATGCCCGAAGGGCAAACCGCCCAGAAATAGGAGCCCGGAACTAACGCGAGTGGGGAAAAATGCGATCGGGAATAATGCTACGCGGAACTAACGCGTTTGGGGCACTGATCTAGCTACTCGTCACTCCACACATCCATCTCAACATTATCATTTCCGCTGCGTGCACTCTTCTTTCATTGGTCTACAACGACTAAATGAGCTGGCGCGTTACCTTAGTACGTTTTCGGGGTACAGTGTGGACTGTGGTGGGAACGTTCAAACCTAACCAGCCCATTACATAGTGCGATGTAGGCATCCAACGCGTGCGGGGAACAAGGCGGTCGCGCCATATTTCAGTGTATGTTAAAAAGTTTGAAAATTCTCGGAAAGAGGAAAGTTTTACAGGGGACGACGGAAACTTGCATTTGGGAAATGGAAAATTTCGATTCTCATGCAAAAATATGAGAATTTTTCCACGTGAAAATTTTGCTATTTGGAAACTTTCCGACGGCAAACCAGTAGGTTGTACCTACATCAACATGGGCGAAAACTAGGTTGGTTCCAAACAACCAAACGTGTTAGTGTGTTACTCAGTGCGTTGTCAGGCCACGTAGCCAACATGCCAATCGCTTACGCTCCGTAGCGATCGAAACGCAACTGTCACTGTCGCACTAATATGGAAGAGTGATGGAGAGACACGAAGCGATTCGATGGCGAAGCGATATCGATTGTCAGCTTGGCTAGGCCGCCAGGTTGGACAGTGTGCGGGGAAAAGCGGCGACGTGTTACAGGGCCATGAAACGCACACGCTCAACGCAGACGCTGAATGCCATACATTAGCAAATCAAACGGAGAGTGCGTCTCGTGGCCTCAGCGTTGGTGCCGACGTGCATACAACAAGGGAAGACACAAACCAGGTTGGTCGACAACAGCCAAACGAGCCAGCGCGTTACCTAGTGCGTTGTCGGGGTGCAGCGTGTGCGGGGGCGGCGGGGGCGGCGCGGGCATCGGCGGCGGCGACGCGCTCGGCGTCACGGACCGCGACCGGGACCGGGACCGTGACCTGGAAAATGTTTACAAGAAAATCAAGAAAAAATCGTGGATGTGACAATTGTTGGGATAAGATTGCCGAGTGGTTATATGCTCCCTTCGCTAGCAGTGGCAGGCGTGGCTCACTGAAACGAGACAGATGACCTCTGTGCTCGTTCATCAAAGTTATGGGCATTTAGTTACATATAAAGATGTTTTTACATAGAAAGGAATTATTGAGAAAAATAAATTTATTAAAAAATAATGTTCTCTGTCATCATTAAACTAATTAATTATAAGCTTGTTTGTATGTAGAGATGTTTTAAATAAACTGTAAACATAAATAAATTGATAGAAAGATATATGGTTTACATAAGACATTGTAGACATCACTTATGGCTAAGTATGACAATATTAGTATTCGCTTAGTAAAATAAAAACTTAATTTTGTTAATTACTACAAAATTAGAGAACTGAAATACATAATTTCAGTGTAAAATGAGTCATTATATGTGTATGGTACATAGGAATTTAATAATTGGTCGATCCATTAAAATAAATATTTTCAATATACATACTATATGGAATAAGCAAATAAATTGAAAAATGAGAACCTATTCTTGCTAATAATCGTTAAAATTATAGAAGCATATCATGATTCATTTATGAAGAATGTAATTAAGTAAGGCATTGAAATTTTATAATGTCTTAAAAGCTAAAATTTGCATATAATTCTTGAGTGTATTTATGTACGAATATAGACCAAGAAAATCTAATTTTGTATGCCAATGTGAGACCAGGAGGATTTGGAAGTATGAGAGTAGTGTATTCTAGTCAATTTATAAAGCATATTGTATATAAAAATGGGACATTTAATTAATAAAAGATCACATTTTTACTAGTACTAATGGAATTTTGCAAGGAAAGTTCAGTTGTAAAAAAAACATGAAAATAGTGTTTGTATTGTTAAATAATGCCATAGTAAATTAGATTATAAGCTTAAGAATTAGTTTTAGCCATAAATAAGAGTGGAAATACTAAAAAACTCCACATAAACATGCAAATAAAATGTTAGATTGTTTTTGTCCATTACTTCAAAAGTATAGAGTTTTGATGGAAGAAATTTATTGAAAATCGTAGATAAAAAATAAATACATCCAATTTAGCTTAAAAAATCACTTGAAAACTAGCAATTATTGTAAAAAGTAAGAAAAACAATTCTCATAGGAAAATTTGCAGTATACGGGGTCATTGAAAAATGGACCTTAATTTCATATATATAAAGTTCAAATTTGCTTGCACTCCCTAGCTAAAAAAAATGCATGTTGTGGTTGTTAGAAGAGTACAAAGATATTTTAGGCGACGATGGTGACGATGGTGACGAAGTCGACGATTGTAACCATGGTTACGAACAAAACAAAATAATACCAAAATTTAGGGGGTATAAATAGATGGGCCAAAAGCCTAGGAGATACATTCAGTCTACAGCAGCCAAACCAAGAAGAGCTCCAGGAGAAGAACCAAGAAGAAGGAAGAGATCCAGAGAAGCCCCAGGGACCGAAGCGGAGCCCTAGCGGAGCCTGCGCAGCCCGGGACGCCAGCCACAGCAGACAGAAGACCTTCAGCGGAGTGGAGTCGACGAAGATCTACGGCGGCGCCTCTGGAGTCCAGAGGAGCCCTAGAGGTATCTGCTGAGCCCTAGCGGGCATTCTCCGAACAACTTCGGGCAACGGGAGCTGCTTGCAGAGCTACAAGGGCCAGGTAGCCGAGCATCAGAGCGGGGTCCAGGGAATCCTGAGCTACCCACCTCAAAGAAGCCTTCAATTCTCCGGGTGAGTGTTTATAAATTCATAAAGTTGTGTTTTCTTTTAATTTGAAAAACTTAATACTGGTCTTTATTTTAGAATATTTTGGCAATGCGAATTTTATTGTTTTAGTAGTAGTAGTAGAAAAACACTTTATTGTACAAAAATCAAAACAAAACAGGAAAAATAACATTGATCATTAGTATAAAGGCGAACTTATCTCTTCCAGATAACCTTTGAGCAATTGAATTGTTTTCTATGATCTTCTGACCTTAACTAAAAAGCTTCAACTATGGCAATATGAAATTATGTGCTATTGATATTAAACAAGGAAATTTTGATTCTAAAGAGATTTGATACTGAATTAATGAAAAATAATGTACTTTAGCTCAAGAAAAATTGAGTGATTTATAAAATGTGAATAAAATTAGAATGAAGCCTTGACAAGAGAATAAGGCCTGGCGTAAGAAAGTATGCCAAAATCCTGTTCAGATTTTATGATATGGTGAACATCGGATAGCTGAGCGAAGCCGAAGGTCTGCGGGAGTTAGAGAACCTCTCCTGCATTCTGTGTTCAAAACCATTTATAAATAATGATTGAAACTTGAACAGTTTATAATTTATTTGTATGTATTTATGTATGGGCTTTAATCTGGTTTTGTTTGCGGGTATACATTGTAAAAGGAAGCATGTAAAACTTAGGCATTGTCTGTCAGAATACTACTGCTTAGATAATTTACAGGGTTTATGCGGTCGTGGAACCTTCGCTTCTGCAAGCCTTCACGTCAAAGAAATTCAAATGAATTGATTCTGTTTATATTCATTTTTAGTAGGGACACCTAGCTTTGCAAATTTTTTGTACAATAGCTTTGAATTTATTCAGAGATTTTAGTCTTTTAGTATGAGATTTAGATTTTCGTTTCGTCTTAAAACAAATCGCGTTGATAGGCTCGCTGGTTTTTATTGTGGGTACTTTTCCAGCTTATGTAGGTTACGAACCCATGGTCGAGGCTTTTAGGATAAGTCGAGGCAGGCAACTTCTTAGGGACTAAAACATTTAAACTAAAACAAAACCTCTCAATCAAAATAATATAAAATCAATTTTTCAGTTAATAAATGCCTTAAAATCTATTCTGTTGTTTGCTTTAATAATATGCCTCTCTCTCTCTAAAGAACCTGAGTTACTTCTCTTCGCAATGTAGCGTCCTACCACTTGATCACAAGCCTGGCCAATTTAGTTTGTAAGATAAGCCACACATGCATGGAGCCCTGGTCCTGATAAGGTTAGAATTAGGATCTTCAATTATGGTAAGTATTCAGTTTTGGAAAACTTTCAAGTGTTTTAATTTAGGGGTGAATGTTGGGGTATTATTGGGCCGTCATCGTCTAGATAAGTAGAGTTAAGGCTGGGGTTCGTTTCGTCACTCCGCGATTTCGTCGCTTTGCAACAGGTGGCTACAAGTACATCCATCCCACACCAATTTTGGTGGCTAGCCGTAAGCCGCGTGTGGCGCTCTTGCCACCTAGCGGTCATATCTGTCCTAATCGTAACAGACGCGTTTTGTTAAGAGAGTGAATCTTCTGTACTAGATACAGATATTATTATATATTCTGTAGCAGTGGCAAAAAGCCGAGAAAACGCTCGGAATATGTTGACTGATTATTGAGCAATGAATCTGAGAGGTATTGTTTCAATCGTTTTTTTTTACCATAAGGACTGTATTGTTTATTATGAATACAACTTTACTTAGCCGTTTTTTATGGTATTATATTTTTATGAAAAAATTACACATATAGTTTAATTAGTGCTTTAATAATAAGTAACATTTCGTCCTGGGAGATCACGTAAAGCATATGGTTTGGACAATATTTACCCAATCCTCCCGAGTAACTACAACGATTTTGGACAAATACTACAAGAAAATTTACGGTTTGCGAATAAGACGAGATATTACCCAAAAAAAATCGTACTATGTAAACAGCAATTACATATGATTCGTAAAGCGAAACATCTGGGCATAATCTAATCATTTCTTTTAGTTGGAAAAAAAGTTTTGGATCTGTGCTTGGTGGCCTTTTAGAGAATATGGCATGTTACTTACGACAACCCCGACTTTGGTATACAATATAACCATCATGGAGCGTTTCTATCGACCTGTTCTAGCCATGGTTCAACGCCATGAATGTCCGTTAGGCTTTGGATTTCGGTAGATTCTTTTAGCTGTTTCCCTCATTTCGCTGGCGTCAGAAATTTGAGGGGAATGTTGCATAAAAAGTAGTTTTCATGTAAAGATAAAAATTCACCCCATTTATTCTGTGGATGTTCAATTGAGCAATCATGAAAAGGACACTTAGATGGCATATTTTGGCAGCATATTAACCTTTTGTTTCTTTAAATCGTACCAAGGAATCGGTGAAATAGTCTCAAATTAAGCTTGATAGGCTTGTCCAAATTACATTTGCTAGACGGTATTAAAATCATCATAAAGTCCCTAAAATAAAATAAATGTAAAACCTTCTTATATCAGATATGGCTTAAAAATACCCCCAGATTATACCTTAAGAACATAGTAATACAAAATAATACACCCGTCAACAGTTAGACCAGGCCTCTGTTTCACCAACGTGACAGGTGCGGCGAATTGTAAAATCACTGTTGCTGACGTCACAGGCATGCATGGGCTACGATTATCACTTACCATCGGGCGGGCCGTATTCCTATTTGTCACCATCATTGTATTATTTGAAAAAACTTTATTATATCGGAAAAAAACAGATATTTCTCCTGTGAAGTTTCTGACAATTGTCAAAGATTTAGAAGAATTGTAGGTAATTCTTGACAGGTAATGAGTTATATGTCGGAATTTCGTGACAATTGTAGTGTTTCTTGTGACAATTGTCATAAACTTGGCAAGAGAAATATCTGTTTTTTTCCGATATCATAAAGTTTTTTTTAATAATACAATGATGGTGGCAAACAGGAATACGGCCCGCCCGATGGTAAGCGGTAACCGTAGCCCATGGATGCCTGTGACGTCAGCAACAGTGATTTTACAATTCGTCGCACCTGTCACGTTGGTGAAACAGGGGCCAGGGTCTAACTGTTGACGGGTGTATTATTTTGTATTACTATGTTCTTAAGGTATAATCTGGGGGTTTTATCTGTATTTATTACAAACGATACAGTCCATATGCAGTGACCGCAATTGTCGATAGAAGCTCTAATCTTTTTTATAGAATTTCAATTATGTAGGTATAAATGGGACGAAAATGGAGTACCCGAATTTAAATATCCCCGCGTTTATTACTGTTGCAGGGAGTTGGCAAGGAATATTCTGATACAGATTTTTAAACTACAACTGGCACTAAGCAGAGCCATAGATTTTCACAATTTAGCATCTCCCATTGTCATCCGGTGAAAATCCGACGAAACTCTAAAATACAATGTGAGAAAATGTCGGCGTTGCTGTTTACGCGGAGCGGCGTAGCGCGTTGTTTGGAATTCATTAGTGGCGTAGTACTACGGCTACGGCGTAGCGGACACGGTGGCAGGGATCTACGATTATTATTCATTTACTCATTTGCCTAAAATAATGTATATTATCTTACTTATTTTTAATGAAAATTATTAGTTTCTAAAAAGATGTCCTACTGGCTACTATATATTTTATTTTTTATTTTTTATTATGCATGGGTTTACTCATGGCCACAGACTAGCCGAGGCGTAGACGTGGCCTACGATGGAGCGAGCTCGCCCAGAAGGTGCCTGTTCACTCTTGATTTGAAGGTTGCCCGGTTATAAGAGCACGGAAATATAGACGCCGGCAAGGAATTCCATTCCTTGGCAGTGCGCATAAGGAAAGTAGAAGCAAAGCGCTTAGTGCGAATTGGCGGAATATCTACCAAGTAAGGATGGAAACCGGCCGTGCGTCTAAAAGTCCGATGGTAGAATGGGGACGGTGGAATGAGCTCGTGTAGCTCTTGGGCACACTCCCCGAAGTGCAACCTGTAGAATACCGACAGGCTGGCGACTTTCCGCCGATGGGCCAAAGTCTGAAGCTTAGCCGTTAGCTTCTTGTCGCCAATCATCCTCCTGGCTCTGCGCTCCACTGAGTCCAAAGCGGCGAGTTGGTATTTAGCTGAGCCATCCCACAGGTGGCTGCAATACTCCATACACGACCGGACTTGAGCTTTGTAAAGTGTTAGAAGCTGTCCAGGTGTGAAGTATCGCTTCACCTTATTTAGGACGCCCAGCTTTCTGGCCGCAGTTTGTGCTTTAGACTCAATGAAGCTGCCGAAGCCGAGGACTGAACTCAGCTCCATGCCGAGGAGTTCCAGGCTGTCGGTAATAGGTACAGATGCACCCCGGAAAGAAGGAGTCAGGTCGAATGGACTCCGTTTAGCGGAAAATAGACACGCCTGCGTTTTGGAGGCATTGAACGTGACCAGATTGTCATCACCCCACTGGGAAACGAGACTAAGGGTCAAGTTCATTCGCTCAACCATGGCCTTTCTCTGTGAACGTATATCCTCCCTGCTGTCCCTTGCACTAGCCAAATATCTCTCAACAACCGTACTGTCATCTGCATAACCTACAATGCTGGGTTGCAGCATGTCGTTAATGTGGAGCAGGAAAAGGGTTGCGGAGAGAACAGACCCCTGAGGAACACCGGCGTCAATGGCCATGAGGTCCGAAGAGCAGCCATCAATAACTACTCTGATCGACCGTTCACTCAAGAAATCAGATAGCCAGCTACAAAAATCAGCAGGGATGCCGTAAGCAGGAAGCTTGCTAAGGAGACTTGCGTGCCAAACCCTGTCAAAGGCCTTCGAGATGTCCAGTGAAACAGCAAGCGCTTCACCGTTCCTCTCGATGGCCTCGCCGCAGCAGTGCGTGACATACGCTAAAAGATCCCCAGTAGACCGACCTCGGCGAAAGCCATATTGACGGTCACTGAGCAGATCATTTGCTTCGAGGTATGCCAGCAGTTTGCCGTTAAGTACCCTTTCCATGACTTTACAGAGCATGGAGGTAATGGCGATTGGTCGGTAATTGCAGGGATCAGCACGACTACCCTTCTTGGGTACTGGCTGCACGTTTGCAAGCTTCCAGGATTTCGGCACCGTTCTTGTTTGGAGAGAGAGGCGGTACAGGCGTGTCAGTACAGGAGACAACTCAGGCGCACACTGCTTTAGTACACGTGCAGGTATACCGTCTGGTCCATTGGCCTTATTCACGTCAAGATTCAGCAGAGCTCGGCGTACCTCTTTTTGATGTATAGCAATTCTCTGCATAGAGGAACTGCAATGAGGTAGCGTAGGTGGAAGTTTTGAGCCTGCATCTAGACGTGAATTGCTCGCAAACAGAGAAGCAAACAAGTTAGCTTTCTCTGTCGCGGAGTGGGCCAGTGTCCCATCAGGTTTCTGCAGAGGTGGCAATGTGGGTCGGCAGAAGTTGGATTCGACCGCTTTCGACAGGGACCAGAACCGCTTGCTACCAGGAGGGTAGGAGGCGAGTTTGGCCCCTATTCGACTGACGTGGTCGAATCGAGCCTTTCGAAGCACCCGTTTGCAGGACTTGGCAGCTGAGTTAAAGGCTTTTTTCTTCGCGCGAACCCTCTGTGCTCCAGCTTTGGTATCGCGGGCTAGTACCCAAGCCTGGTATGCAGACTGCTTAAGAGCCTCGGCTCGAGCACAGTCCGAATTGTACCATGCTCGGGTCTTGTGATCGAGCGATAGGTCGGAGAACGGAATGAAATATTCCATTCCCTGCCGAATCACATCCGCAACAGCCTCAGCAGAACACGAGGGGTCACCCGAAGAAAAACAGACCTGCTGCCAGGGGAAAGACGCAAAGAAATGCCGCATCTCATCCCAGTCCGCTGACTCGTATCGCCATACTCTCCTCGTGCCCCTAGGGCAGAGATCAGGAGGAGAGTGGATCGACACGGATTTCACCAGACAGTGATCGGACGATCCTAGCGGAGCTGAGACCGAAACCGAGTGCCTGTCTGGATCAGTTGTCAGCAGAAGGTCAAGGAAATTGGGTGTATGGTCAGTAACATCCGGTATCCGCGTCGCAACATTTACCAGCTGGGTAAGGTTTAGGGATACAGCAAACTTGCGCGCTTCCCTCCCAGCGTGGCAAGTATTCTTGTACGGGAACAGCCACTTCTCGTGGTGGGCGTTAAAGTCCCCAAGGAATACGAGTTGAGCCGCGGGGTACCGCTGTTGGGCTTTATCTGCCATCTCAGTAAGGTGGTCAAAGAGCCTAGTTGTCTCCTGGTTTCCGCTGTGCGATCGGTAGACACAGGCATACAGAGTTTTCTCTGAGCCCGAGTCGACCATAATCCACAAAGTGGAAAACCCGGCAGCCTCAAAGCAACGGAGACGCTTGCAGCAAATGTCATCGCGAACGTACACACAGACCCCAGCACGTGCTCTGAACTTATGTTCCAGTGAGTAGCCTGGGTAGTTGAGGTACGACGCGTCCGCTGGGGTTTTGATTTGCGTCTCCGTCAAAAAGAATAGGTGCGGTTTTTCGGTTTCAAGATGGTGGTGGACCGGATCGATATTTGAGTGCAACCCCCTGATGTTGGTGAGGTGCACTTTCAATGGGAGGAAGTGCAGCCGGTGTTTAACCCTATTCTTTTTTCTTTTTGTTTTCATATTTGTGGAGTGTGGGATGGGTGAAAAAATGCCTGTCGAGGTGTTGCGTTTACCAATTGGATCACTTGAGCTAATCCGGACAATGAGGAGCTCACTTGGAGACTGCGGGGACGCCCGAGCCCCCCTGAAATAACCCACCGGGTCCTCCCGTCCAGTCGCCAACTGGCACGGTGGAGCTATTCCAGGATTTTTCGCTAGGTGGCGGGGCAGCCTCTCGCACGTGGCTGTCGTACAATTGGGCCCCCAACTTCCTGCGGTCGGCCACCGGCAAGACCGTGCCTCGGATCCCGCTACCCTCCAGCGAGAGCTGCTCGGCCCGACGTCACTCAAGGATCCAAAAACCGGCATTATGCAACACAACTGACAGCAAATCATCCCCCAAAGGCATTACCTATTTTTGTGATAGACACTAGGGACAAGTTTCAATTCTGAATGTACCAAGGTACCTACTTAATAGGAAAGTCACCGATAACTCCGATCCTACTGGCATTAACCTCAAAATGAATGTAGTTTTATTAAATAGGTACCTATTTTATAGAAATGAAAGACGATTTAACTACTAGTCTGAAATTTTGATCCATATCACACAACTATGGCCTAAATTGTGGGTAACTCTTATAGACACATTACAATTATACTTGGAGAAGACATTTGAGTACTTAGTAAATATTTCAAAAATAAAAATAATATTTTAGTGTGCGTAAAAATACACACAATGATTTCTGTGATATGATTACCTATTTCATTTCCTCACCTCCTTATGCCATATCCCAGATTCCTGAGATAATATAAAATGATAAAAATTGAAAAAGTGCAGCACAAGACGGGTTATCCCCAGATGGTCTAGAACGCAAAATGACTAGTGTGTTGTTTTGCCTAAATCGCAATTAGTCTACATCGCAAACGGTCTAGAACGCCAAATGCCCACTTTTTATATCACCACATTTTACATAGGCAGGTTAGGTTCGTTAGGTATCTTCAAACAAACACAATAGCACGACAACAAACAACACAGCACAGTACAAAATAGGACAGCACGGAATAGGAGCCCAGTGGAAGCGGGGCTCCGTCGACATCGCTATAAAGTTGAGATGAAACGGAAAAAATAATGTGAGCATTTAGCGTTCTAGACCGTTTGCGATTTAGGCAAAACAAGACACTACTTAAGTCATTTTGCGTTCTAGACCATCTGCGGATAGCCCCACAAGACAACGGCAGCACCCTTCGCTTCCTGCTCGCCACGCCAAGTTCCGCAAACATATTATCATGCAAATCCACCGTGTTGTCGCCAAAACCGGGTCACAGGTGTACGCCAGTTGACACACTTAACCGGGGCCGTTAATACTTTCCTGAGGCTTGTTAGGTGGCTTTTTTAACTATCGGCTGGTTAATTTGGAACGTTAGCTTTTGATTAATTAATGTACTTAATGTAACTGAGGCAATTTTACCTTGTTCTGATATATTCCGATCATGGTAACTTTGCACAAACTTGGTAGTAAAAATATAAATTACATACATACTTATCCTTATTATCGCATACTTGAACCACTGGTTCAATGAACCAGGCACGCACTAGGCATGAAAACCTAGCTAGGCCCGAATCTGTTTACAGCCATGATGTTTTATAAGAGCAAATGAATAACTCAATTTAGAAAATGTTTAAGTGCATTAACGAAGTACCCTCCTTTGCGTCGCGAAGTCGGGTAATGAAAGCGTAACTATATTATGTTGAGTTTCAGGTTTCAGTCATCAGGTCATAAAGTCATAATATACGAGACCATTTTGCCCGAAGCGGTAAATTTGTAAATTTTTATTTAATTAAAAAAATATTGAGTATTCAGGTTAAATAATAAATACACTGACAGAAAAATCATCACCAGGAATTAAAAAACAGTTCTGTACTGGGGGAAAAAATGAAGTTTTAGTAATAATTATGGACATTTCACTATTTCTGTAAAGTTTATTTATTTCTACAAACAGCTCAGTAATCCCAAATATAGTTTCAACA
The DNA here is from genome assembly GCF_963556715.1 of Cydia fagiglandana. Taxonomy (NCBI): domain Eukaryota; kingdom Metazoa; phylum Arthropoda; class Insecta; order Lepidoptera; family Tortricidae; genus Cydia; species Cydia fagiglandana. The sequence goes on from NC_085947.1 coordinate 7,681,625, forward strand.
AACAGATAATAGAAATTGCAAGAACTAATAGAAATTGCAAAAGTCATTTTGTTCCTATTAGTTAACTCTCCTTGTCCCCGGATTAAGTTTATTTTTGTAATTCTAAGTGTGTTTTTGTTGTACTTTTCTCTCAGTGTACGTTTAAATATTGGGCAAGTAACCCATTCAGGGTTAATCTCGGCACATTGGCGTTAAGCCTCTACCTACAATATTTTAACGCCAGGGTAGACGTTGACAAGGGCTAAAATTCACTCGTAAAAGTAAACAGAGTGACTCGGCCTTTGCGCTACGAGTTTAGTAGCGATGTCACAGCAACAGAGCATAATGCGACACGCAAAATTAGTCGATATGACATTTCGGCCATGCCATTGCCACTTACCATAAAAATGGTATACCAAATCACACCACAGAGCTACCAGAAGTAAGGTAGCCAAGTCTAGCGAGGACTCGCTGACCTTCACCAAATACCATGATTCAAAAAAAACATTTTGAAAGAAAGAAAGAAAAAAATAAAATACATTTATTTACGTCAACCAAGCCAGTTAAATTACAAACTATACATAGACCAGATGGACGTTACAAAGGACTCCTGTCTCCTACCTACTCAGCGTCATGCTACGGTAAGCCGCAGCGCTGATTTTCAGTGGGGACCTAACTTAAAACTAATAAGGAATACAGAGGATAATTACATTGACAATGACAACACATACAGGAAAAATTAAATATAACAGTAATAAGTAACTAAAAGATAACAAATTTATGAGCCTACCGCCATAAAACAACAAAACAAAACAAAACAAAAAATGTTGTTACTTTCTCGAGTTTGATCGGCCCACAGACTGGTAAAATTAGCCACTATGGGGCAGTATTCTGCCCCAGGCATATTGCTGCAACAGCTATTGGAAAATTCATTCGATAGTTTACTGTATTCGCACGCAACAAATTACAAATTGAAAATGGATATTTAACGGGTATTCAATGGCCGTTACGGCTGTTATGGCCCTGGAGGGCGGTAATACGAGCGTTTGTTTTTTTTTTGCCATTTTTATGTACATATTGTGACTTTTTTTGGCACGTTTGTGTTATTTTTAGTCAGGATCGCGAGCCCTTTTCATTTATAGGAGAAAAAAATGTCCTAAAATTTCCATACGTTTTTTAAACTTTCTTTTTGTTACCGCCATACAAATTATATGGGGAAATGGTAACACAATAGAAACTAAAAACACTGGGACATTTTTTTAATCCATAAGGATCGAAAGAGCTCGTGATTCTGAGTCGAAATAACACAAAAGTGGCAAAAAAGGTCACAATATATAAAAATGGCAAAAAATAAAAGAAACGAATACGAGCGTAACTTTAGCCATAAATGTGCTATACTTATAATACTTAGGCAAAACTAAAAAAAAAACAGGCGTACCAAGATCCCCCCTTTGTTGGAATTGGTAAAAAAGAAGTATCTACTTTTTACTTTAGAAATTATATTTTCTAGAGATTCACCCTCCCGCAATCATGGCTAATGTCTAGATATTACATCAAAATCTATTAGCACTAAAGACCCAGACTGAATACCATCTATCTATTCATAAAAGAGCCAGACGGAATGAGATTTCTCATAGCCGCGAGCTGGAACTATTGAAAAACTAATAAATGACCCGCCATTGATTATTTTTATGGACTTTCAGGACGGCTGTGCGGTTAGATTTGTCGATTCGTGTCGCGATTAACTTCCCGCAGCGAAATGGAATTGAAATTTCAATAAATTTAAAGAAGGTCATATGTACCATTTACTCACAATAAGCGATGTGCCGCTTTTTTTGATAATAGGTACCTATTTTGGCTATTTTCTGTTGCTGACGGTAGCGGGCGCAGCACGGTTCCATTTTTATCGACTATCACTATGCGCGTCCCTTTCGCACTTACAAACTTGTTAGAACGTAACAGGCATGGTGACAAGGGATAAAAACGCGACCGTGCTAGGCCGCTAGGTTACACCAACAAACTGTCTGTCATCGTTAAAGTGTTCGCAAACTTTTAGAGTCGGTTGCACCAAACTGTTCGTATCGTTAAAGAGTTCGCTAAATTTTTATCTATGGAAAGTTTCATAGTAAAGCGCCGGGTCGCGCCGGCTGACGTTGATCAGTCTGTCAAATGTGGTTGGTGCAACTGGCCCTTATTGTATGAGAAGTTACATAGTTGAACACTTTGATCATCCGGGCTTACGCGTACTTACGTTGTAGAATTTCTAGATGGGGTTGGTGCGACTGGCCGTAGGTCTCTTTCAGCGCTAACACTACACATTGTTGTTACGCCTCTATGAAATATTTTCGCTACATAGCGGAAAAACGCAACTATTGAGCAGTGGATAAGGGGAAAGAAATAAGGAAATAGCGAATAAGTTATTACAAATTTCGTTGGTACCTAAGGCTTTGTTTCGGTTAATTTTTTATATACATTTATGTTATGGTTCTTAATAAATAAAATAAATTAGTAACAAGAAACTTCCATTAATGGAAAGCAAGCTTTTTGAGCTTGCCATTCTGTTAATTCATACCGTTTCAAATTTAATTTAACGCTCGAAACTGTTTACCAATCCTGAAACATTTCATTAACAAACGAAAAGCTTTCAAACACTGATTAATAACAGTTAAATAAAGCTAGAGGAGCCCATTTATATTCCAGTTGGAATAACTCTGTGGAAGTTTGTGGGGAATTTATCGGATCTGCTTTCGAGTGTTGCGATATTAGTTCGAAGCTCAGGGGAGTAAGCCGCTTGGCTTGTAGGTAAGTGCGGAGAATGCACAGAATACCGTCCTCAAGGTAGTGCAAGAGTACACAAACCAACAGCGTGGCGGACCGTCAGTGGCGGATTTGCCCTAAGGCCAAGTAGGCAAGGAGGCAAGATATTAGGGGCGGCAAATTGTGACAAAAAATTCGCTGATGATAACAAGAAATACCTCAAAACGTAGTTATTAATGATGGGTGCTGAGAAAAGGGCCTGGGGCCTAGGGCGGCAAAGACTGCAGATCCTCCACTGCGGACTGTATAGCAAGTGACGAATCTATTTCCACATCTATATATTTCATTTCGGCAAATGTTCTAAAAAAAATCTTTATTTTTGTTTGGCTATATGTATAGATTCTAACTTTCGAGAATGTTTTAGGGGTAGAATATACTAGAAAACGGGATACAATAATGTCACTTATCATCGGGGTAAGCTCAACATAAAAAAGTTAGAAATCCCTAAGAGAATATATGAGACTGTTTGGGTTTTTTTGGTAAAAAAATTAGTCCGATTTTATAGATAATATGTATATCTATTCATAGTTATCTTGATGATATTATGTTTTACGGATGCAACAGGAAATTATACTTACTACATTAAACCTTACTTAGTACCTAAAAGCTACCGGCGAGTCGTGAATTATTGCGAGATCCTGTTGTGGGAATCTATGTAACAATGCTACGAATACAGTCAGCGTTATCTGTGGATGCACAGGCATCAATAAATAAATTGCAAGTTCAGTTTACGAATGCTGCAAACTGCTTAAAATCCTGCAGTGTTTTCTTAGAGCTAGAATAACAAATGCTGGACCATCTAGCTCTTAATATCCGCTGTAAATCAACATAGGTATCTCATTTCAAGCATTGAACAGATACGTAGCAGGTAGGTAGTACTAAATCCATACTTCCATACTATATATCCATACTATTATTATTAATGCGAAAGTGTGTCTGTCTCTCTGGCTGTCTGTTACCTCTTCATGCTGAAACCGCTGAACGGGTTTAGTTTAAATGTGGCATAGAAATAGTTTGAGTCCCGGGGAATGACATGTGATAGTTTTTATGTCGGAAATCATCCCTGAAGAGACTGCGAAGGGGGGTGGAATTGAAAGAGTATTGAATTGCCTAATAATTGAAGCAAGCAAATGCGCGAATTGAATGATTGCTATTAGCATTATCCAGGCGCTATATCTACTCACTAATTCCACGCAGACGAAGTCGCGGGCAGAAGCCAGTTTATTTATAAAATCACCAAATATTGTGAATAAAATATCAATAAATAACACGATAGTGGCAGGAAAGAGAACACTGCAAGATAAATTGCGATCATGGCAGTTTGTGAAAAAGTTAAAATCCTTTTAAAATACGCCAAGTGCACAAAATAAAAGGTTGTTGACAGCTGGCGCGGTTTTATAAAAATCCGCGTGTGAAAAGCTTTAGCCACCGTAAACGGTCCAAAAAACTGCAGGTTTTCGCGCTTTATCTTTATTGAAAACTCGTTATGCAGTATTGCCGGGCAAATATATTTTATTTGCTCTTATTTACTTTAAAATTTATCTAGTTCCTGTTGTATTTAAAGCGCGTACAGTAGGTATGTCGGTTATTCTCGTTTTGTAACTTTACAAGTAAAATTATTTATCCATCTTCCAGTTACCTACTAAAGTTCTTCACGCAACTAAAGCATATCACCATAGAACACCACCCAAACGACCTGGCTGCAAAACTAACAGACACGGGATATGAAAAAAGGCTAAAAAGAAAATACATTTTCCTTCATACATAGACAATCCAAAATTGTCAAAGCTAAATGTGTAGAAGCCCTCGCTGGAGGACTCGCTCGTCATGATATAAAGCACTCAAACAATCAGAGGGTCTACCGCGAACCACGTTCGACGTTTTGCCTTTCTGTCGCACTTATAAATTCGCACATAAGGAGGCAACACGTCGAACGTGGTTCGCGGTAGACCCTCTGCTTAATATAGTCTGACTGATTGCAGATAAAACTAGAGAAAAAAAAATCATTCAATCATCAGCAGATAAAACTAGACCAAGTGGCCTATCAAACGACAGATTTATTCTGTTCGGTAAAACTATCTCGCACGCAATTGTAACGCAATCTAAAGGAGTCTATAATTTTCCAACTCAAAATACAGTATATTGTTTTACTTTTATAAGATATATTATCCTCGAAAACTTTGTTACCATTTATGTGTTTAAACCACATATATAAATTTATCGTTTCGTAATCAATCATTCAATCGATCGCGTCAACTGTGAATGAATGACAAGCCTTTTTGGGCACGCAGAATGACGGAGTGAGTGAATTCATTGTTCTAAACTGAGCGACGGACGAGCCAGTAGCGACAGCGAGTAGGTACCTACATTTAAGTCCTATTATTAAACTTTTTTTTTAATCCCAGATTTTGTTATACTACGTCGTTGGTAAACAAGCATACGACCCGCCTGATGGTAAGCAGTCACCGTAGTAGGCTACGGTACGTACGGTACGTAGGAGGCTTAGGCTAGGTTTAGGAGGTTAGGTCCTCCTAAACCTAGCCTAAGCCTCAGTTATTTTTAGGGTTCCGTACCTCAAAAGGAAAAAACGGAACCCTTATAGGATCACTCGTGCGTCTGTCTGTCCGTCCGTCTGTCACAGCCAATTTGCTCCGAAACTACTGGAACAATTAAGTTGAAATTTGGTACACATATGTAAGTCTGTGACCCAAAGACGAATATGTAACGTCAACAAATGAATTTTAAACATAAGGGCTACTTTTGGGGGGTAAAAGATAAAATTTAAAAACAAAGTTTTGCAAACTATGTCGTGTTACATATCAAACGAAAGAGCTCATTGTGAGAATCTCAAATATATTTTTTTTATAAATTTACAATAAAAAATTTAGAAGTTATTCCAGAAATAAGACAAAAAATGACCATCCCCCCCCTCTATCTCCGAAACTACAGGGTCTAAAATTCTGAAAAAATTACTCATAATAGTCCTTTACCTAAAGATGTCAGGAAAACCTGTTAGAAATCTACAGTCAAGCGTGAGTCGGATATAAGAACAAAAATGCGGTTTAGGTTTTTTAGGGACACGGCCGCAATGGTTTAAGTGAAACGTGATGTAGACAGCTATTTGCGAAGGCCCTAGGCTGATATCCGCATAAGGCCGAAGGCCCGAAGCGTCCCGAAGAGGCGTGCCATTCCGACTCACGCTTGGAGCTAACTTCAAGCATGAGTCGGAATGACGACAAAAAATGCGACTATAGTTAGACCGTAAAAAGTCTGCAGCGATTTTGATAGCCCACGCAGTGCAAGTGTCATATTAAACGTCAAACTTCTATGAAATTATGACGTTAATACGTACACTTACACTGCGTGGGCTATCATATCCGCTGCAGACTTTTATTGGTGTAACTATAGGCTGTATCTGGCACACAGCCGCATTGGTACAAGTGTAGTACTGATTGATTAGGTTACTATTGTTACCTGTTTTAAAAAGCACTAAACAGGGTGGCCAAAAATTAACTAAGTGTATTCCCGTTGCCAACGTACAACTCCGAAATTGGGAGGAAAAATTTGGCTGTTTCATACATTTTGGCTGGTCCGTTTTCTACGGGAGGATACATTTTTTTTCGCGATTTCGGGGTTGGGGTCCCATAGTAAAAGTTGTAAAGCTCAGTATAATCCGAAAACCTCCCCGGCTACGGGAATGCACTTATTTTTTGGCCAACCTGTAGGTATTATCTCTCTTCGGCCTTTTAAAACACTTGCGGAAGTTGTAGGAAGCGTGACTCGTCGGACGCTCCGAGCTATCAGCCCTAGGCGGAGCTCGGTCTTCAGTCTTCGCATTTGGACACCTTGTACTACTGTTCGGCATTTAATCTTCCTATCTAAGTTACTTTGCATAGTTGCAGAGATAATATAAGCCACCACGCCAGAAAACTTCATGTTACATCTGGTTTTTGATTGACCCATTCGGGTTTTTCAAGACGTTTCACTCACGTCACGTTTGATGTACAAAAAAAAATGTTGAAAATTGTGTGATGTACGGAACCCTTGAAACGCGAGTCCGAACTCGCACTTGACCAGTTTTTTAGCCATACCATTAATTTGACAAGCGTATATAAAACGCTAGAAACAGATATTTACACACACACACACATGTACACAGAGAATGAAGTGTAACAAACTGACAATTCTGCGGCGAGAGGGCGACTTTTCAATCACGACTAAACTGAATTCCATTGACTGAGCGCTGATCTAACAGACAGATAAGTTCAGTGTCGAATCGGTATTGAAATAGGAATCGGCTTGGAAGAGCATTCATAGCTTTAACCGTGACGGTTTACCATCGAGCGATTCGTACGCTTTTTCGGCATTATATTTTTCATAACCGGCATTTACTGAGTCAGCCACATATGACGTCATGGATCCTGGCACTACTACGACAATATAATAAAATTTAATGATTGCACAGCTGCAACATTTTTTAGGTGCTAATTAATGGCAATAATCTCATGAATTTGTGCCACATTTTAGTCGGGCGGGGGATGGATGCTGGTCCGACCCCACCACTGTAAGAAGATTGGTTAATGCAGAATTTCATAATTTTTTAGGTGCTAAGGGGTTGTGCACAAATCACGAGGTGTTTTCGGCTAATTTTTGACCCCCCCTCCCCCTTGGTGCTTTTTGTTGAGGTTTTTGGCTACCCCCCTCCCCCACACAACCTCACGTGTATTTTTTTGAATTTTTTTATTCGACCTAATTTTAAAATAAATAGTATTGTATATAGAAAATCTTGTTTATTTTTCTATTTTCGTTAAATAGGCTCGCTATTTTGAAGTGCAGAGTGAAGATTTTATGTTTAAAGAAATTGAGAAAAAGTATCTACTCATGTGGTAGGTTTTTTTTCTTAGTTTCGTTCACTGTAGAGATTCCGCATATCCCCCCTCCCCCAACGTGATCTATGGTGATTTTTTCGTGACCCCCCTCCCCCTATCGAATCTCGCGTGATTTGTGCACAAGCCCTAATTTAGTGCCACTAACCACATGAACATGCACATAAACAGCACCGCTGGTTCAAAAAAATAACTTCCTCACTTTACGTTAAGTGACAGATACATAGACAAACGGACATGGCAAAACTATAAGGGTAGTTGACTACGGAACCCTAAAACATAATATTTGATGAACGGGGAGGGAAACGAATACGTGGGAACAGGTAAACATTACCTGATAAATGTTGGTAAATAGGGAAAACTACCACACCATTCAATAGGTACACCTTTCAACACACGACATCCATAAATAAAAACGATACGAGCCATCGCAGTTTTCTAACGCGACCTCTTTGTGGGGGAATCCTATGAAATAAGAGGTCGAGCCAGGTAATAAAATAAGGCCATTTCCTACATATCGAACATTGGTTCCAATTGAATTTGCGACAACGGACGAGTTTTCTCGGGGGCGCTTTGTAGGGTTACCAGACATCAGAATTTTCTCCGTCTTATCAGGAATTTGCAAGTGTAATGGAAACGAGGTCTCTTTGTGTTAAAATATCCGTACAAAATGACTAATTTTTATGGCTCTTGAGTGTTTGTTTGGACTGCGCCAAAATACAAAATTTTGCAGTAAGATAAATCTGAGGATGAGAGAGTTAATATATTCATACTTAAGTAATACTCATAATTAAACAAAACTGCTACCGTCACTACTGCCTCCATTTTGTCAGTTTCATTTCGGCCTTTAGTTTTTTCAATAAGTAAACAAGGAGAAGAAATAATACCCCCAACCGGACACTATTAGTACTACTTTTTGATCAGGAATTTATATATGGGTCGGGCAACCCTATGCTCTCGTACCTCTTATGCGTCACGATAACCGCCAAACGAACAGTAGGTATCATACCGAAATTATCCGCAAAACAACAGTTGTAAGCGAAATTGAAACACAAAATCTTCTTTGGTTTGTTTCGGTTTTGCAAAATGATAGGAAGTTTAGTACAAATATTGTTTTGAGAACTTCTCGTAAGCGGAGGTTGATTTTCACTTGCTTACTCGTACATTTAAGTAACTAATAAGTTATGTATTAAATACGACAGTTTTTTAAGCCAATTAATTTCCAATGAATGCTATATCAAGGTGGAGGCCTATGTTCAGCAGTGGACGTCTTATGGCTGAGATGATGATGATGATGATGAAGGTCTTTCATATTAGATAATTATTGTATATGTATTTAAATTTGTTATAATGAGTTTCCGTTCTTGTTCTACGTTATATATTTTCTTATGTATTGTAGATATCATACTTTCGCAAAGTGTCATGTGAGGCATTTATTCAAATCAAAATAGTATTCGCCGCTAGACAGTTTGAACATTTCGTTCCGTATACCGATGCAAAGGCATGCAAATCGCAGATCTGTGTGACGAGACGTAGCAATTCCAATGATGCATGGAACGCCGAAGAGCGTGGTGGACATTTTTAGCGTCCTTTCAATTGCTAACCGAGCTTTGGAAAAATAGTTTAAAACTGGCCAAGTTTAGTGAGGTTTGGTTATATCACCATTGATACACGTATTTTTGGGCCACCCTGTCTGAAAATGTAGATGGATACTTATATTTCGCGCTGACACCGCTAGGGGCTAAGTACTGAGTTTAGGGTTAGGGTCCTTTGGCAATCTTCGGGTACATAATCCCAGTAATCGCTTTCTAAATTCCGGAGTCGTATATTGACTCAATTTTACGCTGGTTCGCTAAGGTCTTTTCTCGGCTAACACCGCTGCGTGTAGCGTCATAGGCGTACCCAGCAGTTTTTAAAGGGTGGGGCAAAAGTAGGGTTACGTGCTTTAATTGTTCCTAAAAATTTTTAGCTTCTCGTCAGACCACAGACCAGGGTGAGGCAAGCTGCCCCACTTGCCCCACCGAGCGTCGCCTATGTGTAGCGTCACATAATATCGAAGGATATAACATTTATAAAGAATTTGACGCTGTGTGCAGCGTATGACATCATACAGGGACCAAAACCTAAGAATATGATATCTCAGAGCTCGCGTAACCATGAGAATACACGACGGGGGCTTAGTCGGTTTAAGACGAAACGGGAGCTGAGCTAAAAGTCAATTTTGAGATTTCAAGCTGAATATACCCGTCGCTCTGACGGGGCGTAACCGCGGCGTGAGAGACTGTATTTGTATGTGTAATGCACGCACACAGACGCGTGCGGTGCGCCCGTACTCGCGCTGGCGCGCACCTCACTGATCGCAATTTGCATTGCCACTTTTTGTTCCTGCTACTACTAACCTACTTAGTAGTAGTAGTAATTCGCCAGTAACTGGCCACTTTTAATAACTGGCCGCCCTAAACTAAAAATGAATCCTATTCACCTATAAACAGAATTCATTTTAGTATAAGGTTTCAATAACTGGCCACTTTATACTAAAATTAATTCCATTTATAGGTGAATATAATTCATTTTTGGTTTGGGGTGGCCACTGACGAATTACCCTATTGCGATTGAACTTTTTTACTTACCCGGCTTACGTTTACGGAACTCGATATCGAATAGGGTAATTCGCCAGTAACTGGCCGCCCTAAACTAAAAATGAATTCTATTCACCTCTATACAGAATTCATTTTAGTAGGTATAAGGTTTCAATAACTGGCCACCTTATACTAAAATGAATTCTATTTATAGGTGAATAGAATTCATTTTTGGTTTGGCGTGGCCAGTTACTAATAGTGGCCTGTTACTGGCGAATTACCCTATTTATGTACTTAGTGGTTAATACTAGTATCAAGTAAGTTTTTTTTTTTTCAATAATGCTCAGAAACGAAGTATAGACATGACAAATATAAATATTAACGTCTTTGTAAGGCAGGATTGGACATTCTATAGAGTAAGAGTAAGTGTATGAAACAACCAATTCAGCTAGGACTAGGGAATGCAAAAGCAATCGCAATTTCGAGATCTCGCTAGATCTCGCACGTATTTTCGAAATTTTACCTACTTGACAGGAAATCTCGATATATGCAATCTCGGTCGAGATCTCGATTAATATATTCGAGATCTCGAACAAGACTGAAAGTGAAATACTTTGTTTTAAGTAATATATGACCTTAGATTCATGTTGTTCAGGCAGTGCTATTATGTGTCCGGCTTTAGCTCTATTATTGTTACGCAGTTTCTAACTAAAGGTAAATAGTGGTTTAACATCGATAGCACTTCAGAGAAGTAAAGTAAAAATTAAAATTGATTTTATGTTAAATATTTAATTTGTTGTTGTTATTTTCAAAATATAACATGAGGTACCTTAAATAAGTAGTATGTCGGCGGCATACTCGTATCGTAAAATCGTTATCCTTGGCGTATCATGAAACGCCACCATTTCCTGATCTAATATTAACCCAGGCATATCACGATCTTCCTTATGAAAGAGACGGCAGATCCATCAGAGCAATGCATTCTTTGATATTCCTTGAACGCGCGGCGGCATAGCGGGCGCATTGTAAAATAATTGATCGAGAAATCATATACATATTTTCAATGATTTTGTAAATGACTACAGTTATGACTACGGTTATTAGAAACCAATTATAGTATGTTTAATATTCTTTCTAATGGTATGCATCACCAATTGATCAGTAAAATAGAACCCGAGAAATAATGATCAGTTGAGGTCGGTCGCCCGCCATTTACGTGACGGAACAAAATTCATCATTACTTTGTTATATGTATAATATCATACATCAATAAAACTTATGTTTTTGGAAAGCTAATGAAATTTTTCGTATATTTTATAATAACATTAATTGCGGTAAATTTATAATTTATTGAGTTAGACGCATGTTTTGTCAGTACTTATGCCATCCATGCACGGTAAAAAATCATATATTTTAAATATTTTGTAAATGACTACAGTCATGACTACGTTTATTATAAAACAATAATTGCACGTTTAATACTCTTTCAAACGACATCTCACACGAACCGATCGGTCCCATAGGACTAAAGACGTGAACAAATATCAATGCTGGTCGGCCGCCCACTTTTTCCTTCCTTTTTTTCGACACGTCCCCCCCCCCTCCATAAAATAAAAACCGGTTTATTCATATTCTGGAGACCATGAGGAACACGTCCATACCAGTTTTAGGTATTTAGAAGAGATGTCGACGAAAATCGTGAAGGAGACGACTTTTGTTTAATTTGCCTATAGACTATAGGAATATCAAAATATCACACCTAGAGGTTTGCGCAAAATGGCTGGTGTTCGCTAGGCAGATCATGAAATGTCGGCGTTTCATTATATTCCTAGGAATATCTCGATACGCCCGATTTTACGATGTCTATATCTATGGAATTCTTAGAGATAATTGATTAAAATAACACATTTTTAGTTACTTTGTCAAATTAGATCTCGTCGAGATATTAATCTCGATCCCGAAAATCTGACTATCGAGATCTCGAAACACCCAATCTCGATTTGGATTTTTCGTGCGAGATCTCGAATCGCCAATCTTGGTGCGAGATTGCATTCCCTAGCTAGGACCTTAAATTGCTCGACAATTACGGAGCGTGACTGTACCTAAAAATTTTGTAAACCCATAACCATGCAATAAAATACTATTTCATATGTATCTCTCAGTTACTTAAAGGTTAGCTGGAAGAGATTCCTTAACGGGATAAGTTCGCCTTTGTACACATTTATTGTATTCTCTCTGTGTTATGTACTTGTTTTGTGCAATAAAGTGTTTACTACTACTACTAAAATATTTTTGATTTTGATTTCTTATTTGAAATATTAGAATCAAAAAGTTCAAAATAGATTGTACCTATGTAACTACAAAAATGTGTTCCCTCTCAACGCAAAACCCCTTGTGTCTTAGAAGGATCTAGATATTTTCACACAAGACGGTTTATCGATAACTTCTTACATCACTAGATTATCGACATTAAATGTCGACTATTGCCCATCACTTTTCTGGCTGTGTACGTATTTAGAAACTTGACTCCGCCCCTAAAATTAGTGCGATAGGGACAACTGCAGCTGAGGCGAAAAATCCTGCGTAAAAATGACAAAAGTCGAGGTTTCGTAGTCCTCTTTTTCCTCCTCCAAAACTTAACCAATCGTAACCAAATTTGGAAATCTAAATGATTATGAAATTATCTGTGTCGGACCGTTTTGCTTTTTTGGCTAATTGATATCAGTTTTGAATACCACGCCTCTCATTGCGGCATAGTCAATTAGGCCATTTTGGCCATTTTTGAGGGGCTCTAGCGCCCTAAAAAACAAAAATATCAAAAAAAGCAAAACGGTCCGACACAGATATTGACAATATTAATCTGTGTTGAAAAAATCATTTCTCTAGCTTCAAAAACCACGGAGGAAAACGAGGACTACGTTTGTATGGAGAAATGACCACTCCTGTTGGCTCTTAAACGGGAAGTCAATGTTCGGAAGCCGCCGGCGCCGGATGAAATGGATTTTTGAAGTTTGAGAAGTTACTTAAAAGGGTTTTACTATTTCTGTCGGTTCTGTCTGAACCGTCGTCGTTCTGAACCGAAGGAACGTCTGTTTCTATTCTCAAAATCTTCATGTTTGATTCCGGTTTAAAATAAAGGAAAAAGGAGAAGTCAGATAAAGAAAGCTGTGCCACAGGTAATGGGTATGGCATTGGGAAGGAAAAATGATTGGGGTAAAATGTTATATTGGTATTTGGTATGGTACCTACCTATAGCATTGGTACCTACGCTATGTAACATAATTAATCAGAGGTATTTCTCGCGCTTAAACCGGGCGACGATGTAGGTATAAATAAGGGTTTACTAACGAATGGGCCAAAATCGTTTCCCAAACTATGTTTCCCAAATTATCATTTCCCAAAAAAATGTTTGGCAAAACAACTTATCGCAAATTTTCAGTTAGCAATAGTCTTTTTTGGCAAGTTATTGTTTAGCAAATAATTACTTGGACAAGTTTCATTTTACCAAATATTATTTAGTCAAATGTATCATTAAGCATAACTTACATGTCCCAAAATATTGCATGGCATACAATTTACATACCAATAAAGTGGAGGCTGCAGAATTTTATTTGTCTAGTATTTAACTGATCATTACATATACATAGTAAAATGTAACGTCAAAAAAAAACATTCTTACTGCCAAAAATATGTAGTAAATGATCACTAAAATTAAAACTCCATTTTAATGTAAAATGACAACCAAATTTGTTACATCTTGCTATTCTATTAAAGCAAATAACACCAAAGTAATCATTGTAACCCAAAAATAGTAAATAACCACCAATATTCAAACCACATTTTAGTTTAAAATGTCATGCAATTTTTTTACATCTCGTTATTCTATTAAATTAATTAATCCATTTCGATGACCTTTTTTTAGTACATAGAATTTCGTTTCTGTAAGGACCGCAGTTCTAACCTAACCCACTTTTCTAATAGCATTTCGATTCTGTGAGGGTGACAGTTCTTACCTAACCTAACCCACTTTTCTGATAGCGGTTCCGTTTTGTGAGGATCGCAGTTCAAACCTAACCCAACCCACCCAAATTACGTAGAATTTAACGTACCTATTATAACATAACAAAAAGTACTTTAAATAGAGATGCCTATTTGTCAAATTTGCGAAGTGACAATTTTGACCAAACATCTTTTTGGAATATAATATTAGACAGTAAAAAACGTTTGCTAAATAAGTTTTTGTCCTAATAACATTTCACAAAGTAAAATCATGCCAAATGATAATTTGACCAAATAAATTATATGCGAAGTGTAACTTTGCTAAAGGTTCCTTTGGGAAATGAAACTATTGCGATAAGTTTGTTGGGAAGTGAAATTTGGCGAAATGTATTTGGCCGAAACGAAAGTACACCATAAATAAGTTTAACTTCTCTCTAATAACTTTTCAGTAAAAATTTCGTCGCTCTTATTCCTGAACAATGTTATTTTTCTAATAGATACGAAGCGTTGACGTATGAGCTACCTGTTGCTGTGATAGCTATAAAGCTATCTAGTGCAGTGACTACATTGCTTTAATTGACCTGTTACACTGTCTAGTTAATAACGTTTACTTTGCGAGCGGAAAAATCTGGAGCTTGTGGGATAATAGACTTACTACCTATCTTTAAGTATGTAGGGAACTCGTTAGTACTTAGTTCTTGTCAGTTCGTTAGAAAAAATACTTTTTGTCACTGTTCTCATTTTTGTTATCAACTATTACGTACTTTTTTCTGCCAAATCAATTCAGTGAGACGATTCTAAAAGTCTAAACTCAGTGAGGTTGTTTTTTTTTCCTATAGGTATGTATTGTTACCGATTTGTTCAGCTCAGATGTACCTATGATTTTAAAGGATTTTCAAATTTTTAGATCATTTCTTACTTTACCAACAGAAAGCTTCTAAAAATATTGAGTTCACTTCACAAGTGAACTCGCTTTCGAGCTTTTGGCAAGAAGCACAAGCTGACAAGTACCGATAATAGATCGATCACCGGCACGTCGAAGTAGTTTTCTTTTCAGAAGTTACAGTTTGATGGTCCCGAGGGTTTCCGATATCGCTTCCAATTTTACAACGAATGAGTAAATAAATAATGATAACAATTTGTAAGAGATAATTACGGCATCAGTCGCCAACGAAGACGCTAGTTCAAATTCAGTCACGGCCTTTGCTATATTTTCTTTAATTATGACATCTTTTTCATCTAATAAATTTATGGGAGTTATTTCTGAATTTTAACGCTCAACCTATTTATTAACACAGTAAAGTTGGTGTGTTTATCGACTTTCTTATCATATGAGTGAATTCTGAAAGCCGCGCACGACAGCAACGCCGACACAAGGCTAGCCACAACCGTTTTTTTCTCAAAGACCACTAAAGTGTCATTCTATGGAACTTGCTATGTAAACAAACAAACCGCCATATTGAAATTGTCTCTGAATTATGAATTTAATTACTAGTGACTTTTGTTTACATAGTTAGCAAGTTCCATTGAATGACACTTTAAAACTACGTTTACAACATCCTTCCATCCTTTTCTTACCTCTCAGCCACAGCAGCAACGGCAGCAGCATGGTGTATGGCGCTCTTCCCCCGTTTGCGTCTCCTCGTCCGCTTCCGTGAATACGATGCTAATAGAAGCCCTTTGCGGGCGTCTATCCTCTTCTTTGAGTCCTTGGCTAGGGTCCTGACGGCCAGCGACGTTGGGTCGAAACTGAACGTCGAGTCGTCCCTGTGCTCGTTTAGGTCCTTTTTTCTTTCCTGTGATAAAATATGTATTGTTAGTGCGTATAAAAGGTCATACATGGACAGAAAAAAATTATGTAACTCTTCTGTTCTTAAAAGGATAATGGATACAAATCTCTGGTTGGAACTTATGTCACCAAAAACCAAACGTCTACAGTATGTACCACCTGCGATACTATTGATACGCGTCATCTCTTGTGATCTGCAAACTATCTCTTGTGTACTCTGCGCAGCATCTGGTTTATTTGGTAGTATCCCCCGACCATCACCGACAAAATGACACTCACTTCGGACCTCAGGATCTGAGATCTAGCTGCGACCAAGAGGTCGAACTCAAGAGAGTGTCATACCATTTTTGATCTGCAACCTAATCCTGTGTGGTCTGATCTGCGACCTAATGCCTCTTGTGTGATCTGCGACTCCTCCCGTAACTACGACCTACCTCTTGCGTGATCTGCGACTCCTCCTCGTAGCTGAGCGCCACGACGGCCAGCATCAGGTTGATGAGGTAGAACGAGCCGAAGAACACCACCACCGTGAAGAATGACACGGACATCGGCCCGCAGGACGATAGCACCTGCAACACCATACAGTATGGTTATTTTTTTAAGGAAGAAGCTTTAATAACTAAATGGGTCAAACACATTTTAGAAAAAGTTCACTTCTGTCGTAAAGCATCAGAAATTAACGATCCGGATACATATATCATCATTCATCATTTCAGCCTATGTACGTCCCACTGCTGAGCACAGGCCTCCTCTCAAGCGCGAGAGGGCTACATAGAGAGGGATACATATATATCACGTTTTTATTTTTAAGTCTCAGGGACTGAAAGAAATATCTCGCTGGTGGTGTTTAAAATTTGCTTTTTCTTTCTTTTTTTTTCTTTCTGCATGTGCAGGTACATATACCCAAATGTAAAATAATTATGAAATGTTCTGTTGCAAGTCGATTTTTATGCTGTCACGATCGGTACAACACGAAATTAGGTAAACTGCATATAAAATTGCTCGAACGCAAACATGGTTAGATTGGTTACCATTACTACTCTTAATCCACACCATAATATGCTCCATCTCTCTCTCGCGCAGTAGGTAAATAAAAAAGTTATCTTTTGTTAAATAAATATATTTTATAGTTAAGGTGTATTCGGGTAATACCGAATGTCGGATAATTCCGAAATTCAGATGAAAATCACCCTTAATTCCATCATAATAAAAGTCTCTTTTCGGAATTATCCGACAGTTTTAGACATTCGGAATTACCCGAGTAAACCTTACCTCGCCATAACGATAATATTTGTCGCGGGTGGTTTCATGTGTGGGCACTATAAAACCCTTTGATAATAATAACGGGCGCTGTTATTTATTCAATTTTACGCCAGCGAAATCCTTTAAAAATTCACATCATTTTTATTCATCAAAAGAATATCGAATCCCAATTTTACTAAATGGCGCAAACCAATTGTGCAGTTTGTGCGTGATAAAATTCTGTTATGATTACTTTTGACTGCACTCAGTTTATCGATAAAATTATTGTTTCGCCAATAAACCGCTTCAAATAACACATTAATTAAGGTTTGTCTCGAATTCGGCATTTTCATTAAATAGGGGGAATGGCGGTAAATGTTTAATTTGCTGTTCATGTGGCATTAAATTGATCTCTGGACGTCTGTCATTAAACATTTCGAAATAGAGCTCCTCAAATGATCGAGACTTTAATTCAATCAACGATTCGAACGTCGAAAGGTTGTCGATCTGGGGGCCGATTTTTGAATTTCGATCGCTCGATTTCGTCACTCGAAAATCGGTGGAAAACTGCAAAATGCTAATTTTTCAAATACCAGCGATCGAAATTTGGAATCTAGTGGCATTGACCACTCGATTTCAATTCTATTAGTAGAATATACATGCCTAGTAGTGGAGATATTATTGAACGAAATACTCGAAATCGAGCGGTCGAAATTCAAAAATCGGCCCCCTGGTCGTTGCCTTGAATGTGCTGGGTAATCTGAGCAGAGGAAAGGTATTTCACATTAAGTAGGTATAGGTACCGTATAATCTCCCAACTGTAGTCCAAAGTCTCTGTGAATAACGGATACGTTTTGCCTATTAATTTGCGTATCAAACCCGACAAGATACTCTGTAAATAGACTTCGGAAAATTATAATTTCAAATCAATTTAATCCGTGATTATTTCGCCAACGTAATAATAATGGCTATCGCAACAATGGTTAAGTAATCAGGAAACTACAAAGTGGAATTCCCGCCGAATATTAATCTTAATCGCGTATTATTTCAGGCGTCGCGACTCGAGCTTGGGCGCCATTTAAACTGAGCTAGATAAATCAGTAATAAATACCAGAAAGAACTCTAGTATCCACAAAAGGCTGTTCGTTTCTAAAGGGGCCCACTGATTAACAGTCCGCCGGACGGTATCGATCGGCCTCTCAGTTAGAACAAAATTTTGACAGTTCCGAACAACTGACAGGTCGATACCGTCCGGGGGACTGTTAATCAGTGGGCCCCTTAACAAGTTTAAAAGGGCTTCGCTTTAAATATTATAAAGCTTTAAATAAACAATAATAAATAAGTAATATCATATAGACTTAATTAAACTCTGCTTTCTTTTTCTTTATCTACGGCTATCTCCACGAATCTCAATATGGGCATTTTCACTTAAACAATTACCATTTACTTTTTTTTTCTAAAACCATCAACTTTTGGGTTATCTCTAGTCAGAATCACTAGGACTCTAGATTTAAATAGAAAGAGAATGTGTCCCAAAAGAATGACTGTTATGTGACGCATTTTCACATACATTTTGTATGGACCGTCACACAATTGACACCCAAAATTTGTATAAAAAACTGGGGACACTATTTTTCTTTGTCTCATTAAATAGTACTTGTAATCCTGAGTATAAGTAACCAAAAAGTTGATGTTTTTTTAAAAAAAAGTATATAGAACCATTTTTTCTGAAAACCCTCATATAATGTAAAGTACGATGGTGGTTCTTAACTAAAAGTTAAGAATTGGACTCGCTCGCCCTCGCTTACACGATGCGAATACACGGCACACGGCCGCTTTGATTTGAATAATTGAATCCTTAATGCTATGCCATACTTGATTAATCACATTAAATCCACATATTCCACATGCAAATATTGGTTCATTAATGTAAATTGTAAGTTCGCGATTAATGACTGATTCCGATTTTGATGACGTGTTTATTTTACGTATTAGTTCATGTGCGTTACGGAAGTAACAACCTTGATTGAATCAGGGTAAACGTCCTACTGCTGCATTCGAACTTCAAGATATTCACAAGAGACGACACGTACTAGATCCATTCTAGATACGTTATAGTTTAGGATATCAACTAGTTCTTTTTTGCAGCGCAATTCGGGCAGCGAATGTCACTTTTACGTTAGATAGAGTAAGATATCTATTAGATGTGAATTGGATCTCTAAGTCATATCCTGTGGAAATCGTTCAAAAGTATCTCCAGAATCGCGCAAATGTCAAATTTGACAGGTTAGATCTTAAACATATCGTTATCGTATCTTGGTGATGTCTAAAAGATGTCTAATAGATGTCTATTTCATAATCCGAATCGGGCCCCTAGTGCTTACAGCCTGTTTGTCACCTTTATTGCTTAATGGAACGAGTAAGAGTGAAGGTGGCAGCTTTAGGGACAGTGTCCAGCAGTAAGGCTATTACGTCACGATTTATGCAGTTATAATCGATGCGTCAATATTTTGCGGTATTTAAAAGCAATCAGTCAGTCTGTCGGCCAGTCATCTTTTAGTCAAAGTCTACAAATGGCTTAATGGAGCCTTAACTCAAATCAATTAGGCCCTTACTCAAATCCCAGCGAACACTAAATCAACAACAAATGTGCAATTGTAACCGTACCTCAGCGAAATGTACCTTAATGATTTGAAACAGAGATAGGTAAATACTACAGACTGTTATCATGGATATAAAGAAGCATTTCAATGCGGTTTGAGCTTCGCTTCGGTTTTACATTCAAACCGATTTGGCAGTATGGTCGGTTCTCTCGATAGAAACCGCTCACGAACATACTCATACCGAACATACGGTTTCCTTTCAGTGTTACAGCAGAAGTTAAATAAATAACTGGGACCGGTAGTTAAATCGCCTTAGGATATGACCTTAGGACCTCTCTAAATAAGATGCTATTTATGACCGGAAATGCAACAACCGTGATTTTTTCGAGGGAGTACAGTAATAAAATCAAAAATTTAAAAAACTCTACAAGATATGCAAGCATGTACAATATATGGAAGCAGCCATATGCTATGCACTTTGCCGGTATCGCATATGGCTGCTTACCTTAAACTTATTTTTTACTGTTTATTTTCTTGATTGTGTCTTAACGGAGCAGATGATCTGCTCACTCGGTAAATACATAAACTAATCTCAATTTGCATGGAGCCCAGTCGTTAATATTTACTCGTCTCTGATCCGAAGCTTAGCCAACGTTGATATAATGAAGGGCCTTCCCGAAATGAACTTTAGTCTGAGCGTATTCATAATGTAAGGGCTGTTTTGCTGGGCTTTAATTAATTCTGCGAGGAAGGGAGCCCAGGGCCCAGTTTTATAAAGTTACAAGTTACAGGTTACAAGAGTACAGGCTACAGGCACCTGTAATGCACTGTGAACGGCTACAGGTGTTTTATAAATACACATAAATAATTACAGTTGTAAAGAACCACGGTCAATCTCGATTACATGTGAAATCTACAGGTGTGAAGGACATCACTATTTTAAAAAAAAACGTGTGTCATAGATACTCGGTTCTCTAGTAAATTATGTGTTTTTGTTTGCTGTAAAATATTAATTACTGGAAAAATGGCCAGAAATGAAGGAAAAATCGAGTGGTTGAGAGCGGCGTTCCATGCCAAGGATATACTTTTTGGGCCGTTTTCAGATTCAGATTAAGTTAGATTTAATGAAATATTTACGTTATAAGTAAATAACATGTAAATAAGTACTCTTTCACATTCTTACATTAAAATGTATCGTTTCGGTAGCGGCTGAAAGATAAATACGGTGTGTATCGAAAATTATGAATAGTACACTTTACCATAATGTGAATGCACTATACTTAAATAAAGAGACGAATGCTAATAAATCAACGACAAATATCGGCAATAATCCCTTTCCATTTCCTAGTAGATAAAATAAAACGTATCGACAATAAAATCAAAATCAAACATATTGTCACTTTATTTCCTATTTACTATATATTTCAGATACATTAACAAAAACTAATAAGGTCAGTGCATGGAAAAGTATGCATGCCCTGGCACAATCGTTGGCGTTGGTGCTTAACAATAAAGAGTAAAGTTTAAAATCTCTCAGAAAACGAGTCAACAAGTAACTGCTGTTGTGCTGTTACAGGACTCAAGACGTATGTAAGTTTTTGTTACAAGTGTACCAATCTACACTTGTAATTTACAATATTTTTATAAAACGCTTGTTCGATTATGAGTTTAAAACTATAAAACTCCCGTATTTTCGTCTATGGTTGAGCTACAGGCACTTGTACCTGTAACCTGTAAAATTGTAACACAGTACTTTTATAAAACGCAAATTGTAAAAAACGGAGCAAGTGTTGCCAGTAAACGCCTGTAAACTTGTAACTTGTAACTTTATAAAACTGGGCCCAGTTGATATCATCTGCAGACATAGTGGTGCCAACTCAGTAGGGCGGTTTCCATTTTTTGTATAAAACACTTTGTTTCAGAAGTAACTTTTTGTCTTTTGTTAATTAGAATTGTTAGCTCTACGTACAAAATTATGCAACTTTTACTATGGGATCAACCCCAAAATTGCGAACAAATTTTTGGTTGTTTCATACATTTTGGTTGGTCCATATTCTCTTCTTCTTAGTCGTGCACTCTTGACAGCGTGGTCGTGGTCATGTCACGGTCGATTTCTGCGCCACCGCAGCTCTTGCGATCCGTCGCCATGTGTGCTCTGTTTTTAGTGGAGTGGGAGCAATCGTTGACTGAATTCCCTGTGATGGACTTAATGAGGTCTGTCCATCGTGTTGGGGAGCGGCCACGAGATCTTTTGCCTTCTACTCTCCCATGCACCACCAAGCGTTTCATGGAGTCCTCGTTACGAGTGATGTGTCCAAAGAATTTGAGGATTCGCAATTGCACAGTCGACGACAATCTCTCTTTGATATTAAGCTCTTTCAGAATCGAAGCGTTGGTGCGGTGTGCAGTCCATGGGATTCTGAGCAAGCGTCTCCAACACCACATTTCCAGCGCGTCAATCTTGCGACGGTCTTGCATCCTCAGCGTCCACGTCTCAGCTCCGTATAGAAAGATTGGAAATACCAGGCATCTCATCAGCCGAACCTTTGTGTTTCTGGTTATTCTGCGGTCCTTCCAAATCTTTGTGAGTTTTTCGACCGAGGATCTAGTCACGGCGCAAAGTCTCCGAATCTCATCTTCGCAACCTCCGGTGTTGGTGATCGTGGAGCCTAGGTATACGTAGCTACTAACGACTTCGCATCCTGCTATATTTTGGACGTCTGGTTGGTTGTTATTGGCACGGTCTATGATCAACATTTTGGTTTTGTCGCGATTGATTGCCAGTCCAAAATCCAGCGCTGTGGTCTCTAGGCGTCGGAGTAGAGTCTTGATTTCGCTTTTGGTTGATGCTAGGAGGGTCGTATCGTCTGCGTATCTTAGATTTGATATTTTCCGGCCTCCCACGGATATCCCTTGGTCCATATTCTAAGGGAGGGTACTTTTTTTCGTGATTTCGGGGTAGTAGTAGTAAAAGTAAAAGTTGCTCACTATAATGCCAAAACCTCCCTGGCAACGGAAATGCAGTTATTTTTTAGCCAGATAGATAGAATGATATGGGATGGGAATATCTTTTGATGCGTCCTTGAAGACTGATTGATCAATTCGTGCGTGAGATGCGGAAGAATAACCACGACCGTCACGATCGTCAAAGTTGTATCAAAACTAATTCAAAACCATAACAAATTGCTGAATCAGGATCTACCTCCAGGCATTGCAGTATCCAACAATAGCACATCCGTGCACCTGACGTCACGGAATACTCACGAGATTCGTAATAACGTCACGATGGTGAGGTTATTACAACGCCCTCATGTTGCAGTATTCCAACAGGTGCACAGACATATTACACAGGAAACAAGGCGCTTTTCAACTTAAGCTGTTTCAAATTTGACATATATATGATAACATTACTACACTATCTCATTACAAATGCTGTGCTACGTTAGCTTGGTCCTAGTCTAAATATGTATTCTAGTGGCAAAATATCGGCTATTCATTGTTTTCAATATCATTATTTTTTATTTAAAAACAAGTCATTTTCAATAAAAAAAAAACCTAATACAGTTTTTGACATTCGTTGTTGTCTGGGTCATGATTAGTCTCAAGGCTCCTCTTCACGTTGGGCCAACGCCAACGCCAACGAGGGACGCATTTATGCGTTAGAGGGAGCAAGTGATATTGCTATCTCATTCTACCGCATGGCTGCGTCCCTCGTTGGCGTTGGCGTTGGCCCAACGTGAAGAGGAGCCCTCATGTTCGTCGTGGTAGAGATGCGCCACAAAAGCAGGATAGCTCATGATGATTCTAAAGCTAGAATCATCATGAGCTATCCTGCTTTTGTTAGAATGCTATATGCTTATAATGCGTTTGTCCCTTTCCATCAAACCAATACGTCGGAAAGGGACAAACGATTATCATCGGCTTGCCAACTTTAGTAAACGTTTATGAATAAGGGGGTAAACCTTTTAAAAAACAATAAACGTTTACTTTCGGTGGTAAAAAGTTAAAAACCGAACAACTCGGCGATAAAGTTGCATCGAGTAACAGGTGCCGAGATTACGACGCTCGAGAGGCGCATTCAGATTGTTCCAATACGATAACAATATCTTACAAATTTCAGCGCATGGCGCTCGCAATAATTCTCGGTGACAGTTCCTTTAATCTCTTTTCATCATCATCATCATCTCAGCCAAAAGACGTCCACTGCTGAACATAGGCCTCCCCCTTAGGGGGGGGGGGGGTGAACGCAATCTCTTTTAGTTTGGCTTGATAAAAAAATAGAATTATGTTTTACGTACTATCATATTAGTAGTAGTAGTAGTAGTAGTACTAATCAGTATATTGTACACAACACAGGTTTACATAAAATTTACAGAAATAGGGGTACAAAGGCGAATCGAGGCGCGTATATTCTGTGCTAGACCTCCAAAAACATGTCTACAAATATTTTACGTGACAGCTACTCCATATAAAAATGAACTGACATAAGGACTATCATTAGACGAGAGAGATAATATAGAGTTAGACCAAGAAAAGTTTGCAGTGATTTTGATAGCACACGCAAGTGCAAGTGTTATTTAAACGTCATAATTTCATACAAGTTCGACGTTTAAAATAACACTTGCACTGCGTGGGCTATCAATATCTCTGCAGACTTTTCTTGATCTAACTCTAGAAGGATGCACTGAGAAGGAGAATATTGGTATCATGTTTTAAAACTGTAATTTCTAGTTTTATTATGTAATATTGTAGTCATAATGTGTTCTTTTATAATTTAGACGTAATAGTCCATGGCCCCGACGGAAGACCAGCGCTAGCCTTTAGGCTAGCACCTGCTGAGTCGGGACCATTTCGTGACCGTGGTAGTATTACCTGTTGTTTTATCTATTAAGTTTTGTCACGAATAAAAACATTCTATTCTATTCTATTAAAAGTCCGAATGCACCTCCGAGGTTTGGAGCATTCCTCATTTTACCCCGGGCAGTGTTTTGCTCAGACACAGCCACGGTTTAAATATGTCTGAAATTTATTCAAACAACTGCTTTTGTTCAGGTAAATGTGATTGCTACTTAGGACAAAACAGCGGTACCTAAATGAGGATAGTTTGGTCGGAGTATACTTTTTTAACGATCTTATTATGATTTTGAGTTAAATCAATGTCATAGTACTACAGGAGTTTTACCATGAAATTGATAATAAAAAATTATCTTAAGTGTTTGTTTAGTGTTAACTTGTGTAGTTAACAGAGCCATCTATTTCACCTCTTACGTACTTTATCGAGCCTAGAATCCCTAGATGGATTAATGATCTACATAAAGGTACCTACTTAGTTCCCTATACAGTGCATAGGTGGCGCTGTAATTAGATCAATTATTTTAGGCTAGTGAATTTTAATGTACTCATGACACTTTTCCAATATACACCGTAAAAAGCACACGCTGTTTTGTCTCCGACTCTCCTCAAGATCCTCCGACCTACGTGCCAACATTTAGTTTTAAGGCAAAACCCTTAATATAACAAGATGTTTAAATTATCAACGCATTATCGATAATTATGACTGTATGAGCCAAGGCTCGATTTTTTACCTTTTACCACGCCACAGAATTCGGGTAAGTGCGCTTGAAAAGGCCCGATTCTTTCACCCGAGCGTCATTAATCTTTTTGAACTCTTGCTACACATTTGTAATGCGTCTATAAATTCTCGGTCTGATGGGTGGGTAAATCATTCTCCTGTGACAAACGCACGATTTTTTGGACTTTTTGAGTGTAAATGCCTCATACACAAAGAGTGGCGTCAAAACGGTTCCCACAAGACTTGTTTCAATATACTGTTGACATCATTAATCATAATAATCTGTGTAATTCTTGCTTATTCCACAATACTTACAGGAAAAGCTCGATATAATAAATACATTCATTGTCTAATTAATTAAATAAATACTCTCACAAAAGTGTATAATGTGTGTAATACAAGTGTACTAATTTTATGACACTGACTATAGGTACATATGTATTAACAGTATAAGTTTCTTGGCTATAGCTGTAAACTTATACTCACTGTTTGCCTGAATAAATAATAAAAACAAATCACTAAGTACTTATGTGTGTTTGGGAACTATTTGGGCGTCCACCTTCAGACGGGTGTCCCATTTGGCGGCGATCAGTGAATAATTAAGTGACATTTTTCTTCGAGGTTTTTAGACAAAATACTGAATGCCAGCGATCAAGGATGATTCACGTTAGACATGTAATTTTCTATGATGGCTGATCGGTGATCACGTGGCGCTTTCCATAGAAAACGAAGCGCGGGAAGCTCAGGGCCGGTCCCGGCCCGGTCTAGCGTGAGTCATCCTTTACTAATTATAGGCATCTCTTTCATTCGCATCGGCACATGTCAGGTTGTTTCAGATAATAGGTTTCCTCCCGTCACCCACCAGTTTACTATATGCGTCTCTTTTATTCGCACGAATACGCTTATAGTCGATCACTTATCGTTCTTCACTGGTCGAACTACTAACTCTTTATCGTATCAAAACAAGACTCACCATATTGTACACATTCTCCCAGTAGTCCAGCGTAATAAGCTGGAATGTGGTAAGCATGGACCACAGGAAGTTGTCGAAGTTGGTGTACCCGTGGTTGGGGTTGGGGCCGATGCACAGGCACGTGTGGGTGGGCGCGCAGTGCCGGGCGCCGGTCAGGTTGCCGCAGATGATGGGGTCGCCGTCTTCGTCCACCCACCAGTTGCGCGTGTCATTGATCCATCTGCAGTGAAAGACGGATTTAGTTTTGAACATTGCTATATTTGCTATACATATATTGGCTAAGCCAAAGAACTCAAAACCAGATTAATTTTTATGTCCTTTTTTACCTATTATAATAAGGTTGAAAAAGAGATGACAGTATGACTTTGAGGCATTTTGGAACGATTGTGCATGTTTCCGCACCAAACCGCGATGAGTGGCGGAAGAAAGTGGAGGCCTTTGCCCAGCAGTGGGACACAAAATAGGCTATGTAAAAAAAAGGTTGGACTAATTCTGACTCCTTTAAGGTAGTAACTTTTGTTGTTCATACGAAAATTTAAGCCAAACCAAGCTAAGTCTGCCCGGTCTTTGCAATGATTCCAAAGTACTTAAAACTACTCATAAAGGCAAAAACTTACGGAAACTACTATTATTGTATTATATGCCAATTGCTCAACACACCAGCAATTTTCAAGACGCTAATCAGAAGATTTAAATTTATTTAATAACATTTTTACAACATAGTAAACACTAAAAACACGTTAATCATAATTTACCGTCTGACATGTTATGTTTCTGACCACACTCTATAGTTATGTTTCTGACCATGTTGGTGCCATTTTCTCTCGAACGCCCGCAAAGATCAGTGTTTTCTAATTATCTAACGACATTATTAAAGCACATAAACCGTAGTTGGTCGTTACGACGCGACACGCGACCGCCGGTCATTTGTTTTTACTACCCAACTTGGAACGAGATCGCTGATGGATTGATCGTAAAGTCTAGTGTTTCTAAAAGGTCCCGCTGCTTGGCTACTAACCAGTCATTTTTTTTTTTAAATTAGCCCTATTAGTGTGTCCCACTGCTGGGCAAAGGCCTCCCCTCTTTCCCGCCACTTGTCTCTGTCTAATGCAGTCATATAACAAGGTATTAATTACCTATTACCTAATAGTTGGGAAAGAAGGAATAGAAACTACTTATGCATTATTGGCATTATTGCTTACCTAGAAGTAATAGAAGTGCACATTTTTTTAGAGTCCGTCAGTGTCTCGTACAATATCATATATTTTAACCTTTCATATAGTTCGTATGTCTAAGCACTGATCAGTGCGAATGAATTAAAACCTATTGTATTAAACAATGGATTTAAATTCATGCGCACTGATCAGTGCTTAGACATACAAAGGGTTAAACATAAGTAGGTAATTGTCAATAGAGGCAACAGCACGGTGGTCTGTTTGGCATTAGAATGACGAGCACTAGGACGTTTACCTTAACAAATTAATATTTCATACTATTTTCGCAGTTCCACCCACATTCATGTGAAACATGCGTCGAATTTCCAACTTAATTGTTTCCATGAATACAACAGATGGCTAGTGACGTCACTTCATCAGTGCACAACCCACGCTCCAAACATTTATGCCGCAATCTGATTCCAGAGGTCACTTTCCCTCGCGTTGCTTAGACTAGCATACCTAATCACTGGCTGCATTATTATGCATTGGATGCACGGAGTTTGTGCATGTTTGCCCGGCGACCGGCCTAATTCAGACGAGGTCAGATTAATCCTGATTTTCGTTGTTCTCGTTTGATGGGAAATGTCACATGATGAAAGAGAAATAAGATTGAAAGAACGCATACAGCGAGTCATTTACTTTGCAAGTACATCAGGAAACCGGAAAATGATTTTCTATCTTTTATGTGGAATAAAATCGATATAGGTAGATTAGGTAGGTATATACCTGTAAGTAGTTAGGAACATAACTTCAAAGTTTCAAGATAGGGTTGTCTGGAAGAGATCGCTTTATAGCGATAAGTCCGTCTGTTGTTACCTACTCATTTAAGTCCTGTCTTTGTTTTCTATTATGTATTTTTCTTTAGTAGTGCACAATAAAGAATTTTATTATTATTATTATAGGGCAGTAAGGAAAAATCGAAACGACAACGACCAGCCGATTTTCGAAAATCTGTTTCTTAATGTATTTTACGGTTTTCTAAAATGTTTTGTAAATATGAACATTTTTGACACAGAATGTAGATTTACGCAATAATTTGATATTCGCAACTTTTTGAGTCGAAAATGGTTTTCCAGTATATATGTGGATTGCCGAGCTTTGTCTTTATGATGTTCTAATTGTGACATTACCTGTACCAAGCGTCATCCGTGAAATTCTCCCCCTCCACGCCCTGGTAGTTCAGCACACACTTGTTCCTCAGTTCGCCCATGTAGACCTGCAGAGCGAACAGCGCGAACACCATCAGACAGAAGATGGTCAGCGTCATGACCTCGGCCAGCTGCTTGAAGGAGTGCAGTAGCGCGTTGATGATGGTCTTCAAGCCTGTAAACAATAAGTTTTAAAGTTAGAGTCAGAATCTGATTTATAATAGCTAATCACCTATACAGCCATACCACGCGTAAAGGATGACTTACGCTAGCCTCGTAAGGCCCAACGTCCTATTTTTAGGACTGAGAAATGTAGTTCTTCCGGCCCAAGCAACTATATTAATTTATCAATGAGCGGCCCAGAGTCCTAAAATTAGGTCATTCACTTCTGAAACGTACCGATCCTTAATAAGACTTCAGCTAATAATATGCCAATTTCAGATTTTATAGCAAGTAGAAGGTCTGGGCCGCTAGTATAAGTACCTAAAATTAGGCCGTTGGGTAGATATGATAAACGTCCTAAAAATAGCTTGGGCCTTACGAGGCTAGAACGGTTCGCACCTGGGCCGAGGCGTACGACAGTTCAGTTTTCTATAGAAAGCATCACGTGATCGCCGATCACCAGTCATAGGAAACGAAGTTTAGTGCGAGTTCTATTTATATCTGCAACTTGCATTTTTTCAGACAAAAACGTCACTTTTGACATAATGTCAATGTCAAATCCATATCGTATCTAGACGTAATATTTTACGTATCTTAAAGTTTGAATCGGGCCGAGAATTACATTCGCATTTATATTAGTAGGGATTGTTGCAAAACAAAACATAAATACCTTTCATTTTGTTACTTTTATCGCGTCAAATTACCAATAGTTCAAAAATATCTAGATAAAACTGCAGTCAATTCCTGCATAACACAGTAAAAGTTTTTCAGTGTCCATTTTAACGAACCTAAATTATCGGATAACGGGAGCGCGAGTTAAAATACTCGTACCGCAGGCGTTGCAAGAGGAAAAACGCAAATGGAAAATAAAACTGTAGCAGTTATTCATTTTGTTTCTTGATAACAAGTTAGATCAAGAAAAGTCTGCAGCGATTTTGATAGCCCACGCAGTGCAAGTGTTATTTTAAACGTGAAACTTCTATTAAATTATGACGTATAAATAACACTTGCACTACGTGGGCTATCAAAATCATTGCAGACTTTTCTTAGTCTAATAAATCGGATAGAAATATAAAAAGTAGGTTAGTCATAGACCTAGTATTACATAGATGAGCTATACGCGTGCCTCCGTGAGGGACAAAACATACGCAAAGCGACAATATTAAAAACACGTTTTAACATTCCTGACAACATACCAAAAACAATCTACGTAATTCGGTCGGGTTATTTATTTGTTGCCCACCATAAACCATACTAAATTTTTGGTGGGGAACAAACAAAAATTTGCCCCCCGTGTCATCTCTAGAGTCTGTGCGGAAAGAGAAGAGTTGTGGAATGTATGGGGCCCCATACATTCCACAACTCTTCTCTTTCCGCACAGACTCTATATTATTGTACCTCTATGAGGATTAGTTGACTGTGAGGGACGAGCGCTTTAACACGTCCCTAATTCCATTTTCATTCCACTATGACAAGCCGGCCCAGGCGCGACCATAGAAAAGCTTGCTAAATACAACAACAGTTTTAACTCGAAGCGTAAATTATGGTTGATTTTACGGTATCATATCACCGCCACAATACTGCGAACTATCAAAAAACAAAATTGAATACCGGCGGCGGCCCTGCTAGGTTTATTTGCGGTCCGGATAGAGGCGGGGCGCGGAAACGGCTGGATTATGCAGTAGAAACATATATTCCAATTGGTAGAGTTAGTTCCGATGAGTCGAGTTCTCGGGTTTTGGAGGGTCTAGCCAAGATAACCATCGTACATCAACAAACGCCAAACGAAAAGTAAAAATGTGTCGGAATGACATGCTACGAAAAGTCACGTAGCTATTTCCATACATTACTTAAGTTTAAATTGGCGTTTTCTATCAACGATTGTCATCTTGGCTAGGCCCCCAGTCCCAATTTAACGTCACCTTGAGGTTCACATCAAATGGCCCTTGTCCTACCTGATGGGAAGTGACGAAAGATCGAAACATTTAAACTAGATTTAGTCCTCAGACTCCGCTACCTAATAACTATGAACTACCTGAGTTTAGCAAACCTAATGATGCTATGTACTAACAGCTAAGTCTGAATAGATAGGTACTTACCTAAATATCTATAATTTACAATTAGACGCAAATATGTCCTGTTACGTCTAACAGTAGTAGTAGACCGGGAGATAGTGACACATTTTACTGGGTCATTTGTACCAGTATGGCGGTTCGTCAGGGGTCTAAGTACGTAATGAAGGAAAGAAAAATGATGGTCATAGTACAAATGACCCAGTAAAATGTGTCACTATCTCCCGGTCTATACTTATTTACAAAATAAAATGCCTTAGTAATTTTCTTTTAACGAACAACAACAACTGTAAAAGAAACAAATAAGATATAAAACACTGGCATCTTCACTATCAACGCCATGAATAACAGTAGGTAACACCATAAAATTCGCCCGTATTCGGTAAGCTACCAGAATGACACCCCAGTGTATGCAAATGCTCGATTGCTATCTCGTTAATTCGCACCTAATCTTTTATTGCGGCCCTACAGCTGTTGGCGGTGTAAGTGAATTTCATTACAGCTTTGTAAGCAAGCTTTATGAGATTAGAATAATAAGGATTTGCATGGTTAAGTACATTGCTCAGAGCCTTTGTTATTTACTGCTGGAAACATGTGAGTATGAAAGACGACGAAGAAAAAATGACACTTGATCATTCTTAATAAACAGTTTCAAATTGGTTGGTAATAATTATATTACATGCATATTCTGAAATTTTATCGAAACAAGACATGAAATATTATGCATGGCATGGGTTTGTCCAAAAATTTAAAGTACCATAGATTAATCGAGCAAAATAGATTAATCGATTTTTATTATTTGACAATATCGATGCACGATTCGATTAATGAGGAGTTTATCGATTTTTAACGATATGTTTCCATCCCTAACACAATTGAATGATATGAATGAATGATTTACAACCTTGACATGTTAATATGAACTTTATTTCTGTGCGCATCATCTCTGCGCATGAAAAAAAAATGGCGGGAATTAAGACTACAGTCTAATCTGCTTTATTGCTTTGCGTAATTATTTTGCGAATAAATAAAGATGAGTTCAAGTGAAGATAGCGATACGGATCATATTTTAAACGAAAGTTTGCTACCGTTAAAGTCTAAACAGAAATACATAGGATCATATGAGTGTTTTATGAGATGGAAAAACAAAAGAAAGGAACAAAACTTGAACGAAGACGTGTTTTTAGCATATTTCACTGAATTGGCAAAGTCTCAAAAGCCAAGTAGTCTTTGGGCGCAATATTCGATGCTCAAAGCAACTATGCGAGTAAGGCACCACATACTCATGCAAAACTATGAAAAACTTTTGTCATTTTTGAAGAGGTACGCGGCTGGCTTCAAAAGCCAGCAATCAGAGGTTTTGACTGAAGATAACGTTTTGCAGTTTATAAACGAAGCTCCAGATGAGAAATATTTAGCGACCAAGGTAATTTGAAATTATGTTTTTTTTCAGTATAAATGTGTGTTTACTTTGTCGACAGATCTGTCATCGTTGCTCCCCATTGCGCCCAAATTGTATGTAAATGTAATCGAGCTTAACGAATTTGTTAATGACTCTTATTACAAAGGCGTTAAAGTATAATTTTATTAAAAACACTGACTTGAAATGCAACAATTACTCGTACCTATTTATAACGCGGGAAATTATTAAATTTTCTGATTATAAGTACATACGATACGATGAATGGGCTTCGGCAAATAAGCAATTTGTACAGTCAGCAGCAATAGTTGCTAAGCGGGCGAGGTGTTCAAAATGACCTTGACGCGACTTTATTGTTAAGAGAATAAGAGCGAGTCAAGGTAATTTTGAACACCTCGTCTGCTTAGCAACTTCTGCTGCTGACTGTGGTATGTAGGACGTTATTTTTCACTTCAACAACCAATCAAAGTAGCTTGTTAACAATCAAAATTCGCGTTCCCATTAAATTGTTTTGTTATGTATGCCTTTGTTTTGTGTATTATTGTGAAGATTTCCCTAAAATTGTTACAGGTTGCTCTCATCATGGGCGTGGGCGGCGCGTGCAGCTGCAATGAACTCACCGATTTAACTGTCCACGATATCAAAACACACGGAGACGTGATGCTCGTACAGATTAAACCCCAGCACAAGAACCGTAGGTTTATAATCCGCGAGAAATGTGTACCCGTAGTCAAGAAATATCAAGCTTTGCGGCCCAAGGAAATGCCGACGGATAGATTCTTTATAAATTATAGCGCTGGCAAATGCACGAAACAGGTTATCGGAAGAAACAAATTTGCCACATTGCCGAAACAAGTAGCTACCTATTTAAAGTTAAACAATCCTGAACGCTATACTGGGCACTGCTTTAAACGGTCGGCGATTGCTTCTACCACTTCTATGACATATAGACTTATACAAGCAGTGCCTTTGGAGACTTTAGTGAGCCTAAATAGTGATCGGGCTTCAACTGTTCAAGCAGAGAATAAAAATTATGAAGTAGATGTCAAGGTTGAAGAAATGGATGTGTTTGAAGAAGAACCTTGGTTAAACAACGAGTTTCAATTGCCTATGGAATACCGCAAAGATGTACCAACGCCTTCGCAATCATCTGTTTCTAATCAACATTGTGGGGTCTCGCACAATAAAGACATTCATGATGATACTCCTGATGAAAATGACTCTGTTCATATCATTGAAGAAGAGATTGAAACTATAGATTTAACAACACTACAGGAGAATCGTCAAACTGAAACAGTCAAACAAGGAACTAACGTTGCCGTTAATGGAAATAACATACGAATTTCTTTCTTAAACTGTGGAAATATTACAATTAATTTTAATTAATAAAGAAGGAAATTGATTATATTTTTTTTGTCATACTTATTTTCCTTTTAGCAGGGGTCTATATACAGGGTGGAAAGATAAGTCGGGCCCTGGAGGGAAAATACCTTAAATCCTTAAGCTGGCTCATTTTACTTAAAGGAGACATTCCTTTATTTTAAAATAGAAACAAAACTGCATTCAAAGATTTTCTAAAACTCGCTTGCCTCGCCCGGGACTCGAACCGACTAAAAATCCCAAAAAATAAAAACTCGCAATTTTATTCTACAAGTCGATACAGTTAATGTTAAGGATAACATTTCTCCAAGAAACATTAGGTCTTACACTCGTCTGTCGTACAAAATATCCATAAAATCTAATATTTAGTACTTAAGATTAAAATTGAAGAAAAAAAGAAATATACGTTGAATGCAGTTTTGTTTCTTTTTAAAAATAAAGGAATGTCTCCTTTAAGTAAAATGAGCTAGCTTAAGGATTTAAGGTAGTTTCCCTCCAGGGCCCGACTTATCTTTCCACCCGGTATAGTTCGACAAGAAATCGTAGTAAATTATTGAGGGCGCCACTTCCAATTTGTACTATTTTATGTCGCACCACACATTTATCTTTCCTAACTAAGACAGCTTGCCATAATTTTCAGTAGGGCAAAACATCCGATTAATAGTACCGACTTATCTAAAATACTAGATAATATTTTTTTAAGAATAACCATAATTATGACCTAAGTAAGTGGAACATTATTATGACTTTAGGTAAGTTTGGTTCTTAACTTAAAGTCCCACGAAGTCTGCTTGAGTCATGTGTAACAATATGGCTGCACGAAATAATATGTCCTATAGCTATTATGTCAGCGAATTAAAAACTATGGGACATATTTTTGAGTAAGTTATAGGTATGCACCCATATTTTTAAACTTGAGTCATCATCATTCTCTTGCCCTTGTCCCATTCACTTGGGGTCGGCGCAGCATGTCTTTCTCTTCCATACCTCTCTGTCGTCCGTCATTTCATCATTCATACTTGCGTTCGTTCATTTTTACACTTGAGTGTACAAGCATAAGCAATAAAGCAAACCATGGAACATTAACACGCTTGACAAGGCCCGTGTAGCTTTAGAACACGAAAACCGATAGCCGAACATGATTCGCTAAACGGTGATGTGTATTCCTGCCTACTTCAAGAGCGCAGGCGAATTTTAGGACCAACCAGTGTAGCCACTCCGTCGTCGTCGGCTCATCGCTGTTCATTCTCATTCCCTGGAACCTAATCATCAATTCATCACTCACTTTGCATTTTCTGAGAAATCCTTTTCGCGAATTTTGGAACTTGCACAGGAGATGATATATATATAGTACATTTTTTCAAGATAAAGCGTACACAGATTTTGGGAATGGATCGGTAACGCTTATATGTCACTTCAGGGGTTTACGCGTTAAGAGGCTACAATAATCTATATGTATGTTTGCCACCAACATGGTATACGTAAAAAACCGGCCAAAGTGCGAGTAAGACTCGCGTTTCTAGGGTTCCGTACATAAGTCCGACTCACGCTTGACTGCACATTTCTAATAGGTTTGCATCTATAGGTAAAGAACTATTTTGAGTATTTTTTTCAAAATTTTTGATCCAGTAGTTACGGAGTTAAAGGGGGGGAATGGTCATTTTTTGGGCTATTTTCTCAAATAACTTCGAACCTATGTAGTTATTTTAAAATTATAAAAAAATATGTCCATCTTTGGGTCACTAACTTACATATGTGTACCAAACAACTTAATTGGTCAAGTAGTTTCCGAGAAAATAGGCTCTGACAGACGGACAGACAGACAGACGCACGAGTGATCCTATAAGGGTTCCGTTTTTTCCTTTTGACGTACGGAACCCTAAAGGGTCTCTAAAAGAAGTATGCATAATCAAATAGCACTTTTGCTAATTCACTCGAGCCTTCAATTCGTCAGTGCTTAGAAAGCGATTAGATCGACAGCCTTTATTAAATCGGAACCTGTCACTTGTGCCGCTGACTTGGCAACGTTTCAAGTAAGAGCTAGTCAACGCGAACAACGGCGCGATTCGGGAAATGAATAGATTCACTAGATATGAAATAGTAAAGATATGTGACGTTCCACGGAAAAAGGTACCATTGCCCCGGCTGAATAACGGAGCGGCGTTAATAATAGCGTAAGCGCCACCATAAGGTACCTTTTACCGTGGAACGACACATATCTTTATTATTTCATATCTAGTGAATCTCTAAATCATTTCCCGAATCGCGCCGCAAGTTTGGTTCTATAATGAAATACTCTTGCATGTTAATTCAATTCGAGCTCTTGTTTGCGACGCTAATTAATGTAATTAATGACTGGTAATTAAAAAATACCTAGTCAGAAAACCAAGGCAGCTAAGGCGAGGTTCCTGGGTGCCAATAAATGGGTATTTTATCCCAACCCATATATGGTAACATTCCATTTCTAACCGCAGCAGCACTACCGGTACTGAACGCGTCGCTGTGTCTGTGCATTGTCAATTCTCATAGTAAAATGAACAGTAGTGCAGCTGTCGTTGGAAATGGACTGTCACCTTAAGTGGCATTATAATTCGAGACAAATTATAACTATTATAAGATTTATAAGGAAAAAATACGAATACTGAAATTAAACAGATCCAATGTAAGAACCTACCTACAGCTGCTTTTCGCAATGAACATAACAGAAAACCGCTCGTCACCCGCCGGACTTCCGAGCTACGAGCCGCGCGAACGGTCCGCGTCATTTCACACCCAAATACTGCCTAATTACCATCCACTTACTGTTGTTAAAACGTCGTATTTCTCTGCAAACTCTTCTAACTTACGCCCTTTTGGGGATGGAATGCGCCTTCGGTCTTTATACTTGCCCTAATGGAGTTCGTTTAGACTGACGTTTTGATGTAAACGATATTGCTGGTGTTTATTCTAACAGGAGCGCTTTAAAAGTGTTGTAAAGTCTGTTTTGATTTCACACGAGTAGTAGGTATACTATTTGTTGCAGGTATTAAGGACCGTTCACAGTCATGCGCGAACTACGCCGCGGAATCGTGAATGCGAAGTGTGTGTCGTGGATTTCGCACATTGTACACGCCTTCACGCCTTGTTCCTCGTTTTTTGTCCCGCGACACAGGGGACGTAAATTGCTAATATACTTACTATACTCTTTGCTGTCTGTACAATTAACAGCACATACCAAAGAGTAGTATTAATAGAATACGGTATTAAAAGTCAGTGTCGCGAAATATAGGAAAATAATAAAATAGCGTTTCCG
This sequence comes from Cydia fagiglandana, assembly GCF_963556715.1. Taxonomy (NCBI): domain Eukaryota; kingdom Metazoa; phylum Arthropoda; class Insecta; order Lepidoptera; family Tortricidae; genus Cydia; species Cydia fagiglandana. The sequence goes on from NC_085947.1 coordinate 7,718,755, forward strand.
ACAACCTAGGTAATTATTACTACAGTAGTAATTACCTACCTAGCAGTGTTTGTGTTTAGCATTATGTGTGCATTTGTGTCTTAACACATTCAATACCACTAAGTGCTACGGGTTACGCTCGTAGCGCGTAGCCACGGTTTCGTCGTATGTAGCGCGTAGTCGCTACGAACAGTGTACCCGACAGTCGGGTTCTTGGTGTTGAATGTGTTAAGCTATAAAAGCTGTGTGAAGCTCAAAAGTCCACCAGCAACAGCAGCAGCCCAGCGGTAACTATTTCTAATCACGGGGTATTTAAGTACTCGTTGTAATTAGTTTTATTCCAGTTAAATTGCCCCATTTTGTTGTAGCACTTTTATTAAGCGGCTTCACGCTTATACCTTTACCTAAGAGCTTCATAAGAGCTTGTTGCTAGGCCTACATGAATAATAGTATATTTTGAGTTTTTGAGTTTAATATAAACTAAGTAAGGGTTGAATAAAATGAAAATGAAGCAAAGCCACTTGCATCGCCGGTCGCAAGCTGTTTAAAGTTGCTATTAATTTATTCAATTACGAAACACGATACGTGCCATCGACTATCACAATTCTTCGTAAGCACTTGTCTCATAGAAACCAGTGTCAGTTTGAGCTCTAAACCCGTGAAAAATACGAATAATCGAGGATCATACTACGCCGGTTGTTTTTAGTCAACGCTGCATAGAAATAAAGGGCTGTAAATCAAGTCTTACACGTGAACGTTTGATTTATCAGTCGATAAATATCGGCTGCACGTGAGATGTGTCGAAGCGGAATAACTGAAACGCTTGTGTTCCGTTTAGGTAACTATTTCGCTTTAATTTATTTATGAGCACGGTTAGTATGAGTTAGTACCTATGTAGTTGGATATGATATAGGTACCTGTGTAGTTGAATAATAAGGGTGAGTGAGAGCGAGGGGTTGGATCGCATGGATTCCACTCCCATTTTTGATAGACATTTGGCGGATTGCATTTTGTTTTCTTCCTTGACTTCTGGGGCGGCAAAATTTATTGGCCCGGAGCGCCAAATTTCAAAATACGCCCCTAAGACACCCCCTACAGGGCGGGTCTGGTAGCCCAAGTCGCGTAATCCGAAGTCCAGCCAGTTCAAGAGCCCCGCATTCACTATGACTTCGAGTGCTCATGGTAGTCAAGGTATGTATTAGATAGGATATGAACCTGAGGCGCTGCTATGTATATAAAAATTACATCCTTTCAGTATGCAGGTGGAGTGACCTCTCCACAGACGTTGCATTGCCTAGTACCTATAATTAAATTACCTTATTAACTTACCAGGCATGATGGACACTGTCTTCAGCGCCCGCAGCACCCTGAACGTCCTCAAGCCAGCGAGGTTCCCCAGGTCCAGGCGGATGGTCGCGTAGCCCGACGTGATCACCACGAAGTCTAGCCAGTTCCACGGGTTCCGCAGGTACGTGTACTTGTTCAGGATGAAGCCTTTCGCTATGCACTTGATTATCATCTCCAACGTGTAGATTGCGAGGAATATGTACCTGGGGAAGAGAGAAAAGTTTGTGGTCAGTGACATTATTTATGAATAATAGCAGTGGAAAGACAGTGACTTCGGTCGAACTCGGCTCCGTTCGGCTCGGCATTGCTCCGAGCAATTATTAGGGCCCCCCCACATCTAGCATCTTTCGAGCGTCAGCGTCTACAACTCTATGGCCGCTGCTCGACGCAACGTCGACGCAACTGCGCAGCGACGTCATTTTCCATAGCGCTGACCAGACGCCGACGCTCGAAAGACGCTAGATGTGGGGGGGCCCTTAGGGTTGGCACCACTTGACTTCCTTTTGCGTGCACGACCACAGATAGGATAATCACTTGAATTTTGACAACCCTAAATAGCCGAAAGGGATAGTGCCGTATATTAGAAAGGGATAGCATGATTCGACCCTGAACCGCTGTCAAACTACGGGTTTGTAGGAAGTGTCCTTTCTGTACGGTAGTACTATTATTTCTTCTGTCATAATAGGCGGTCTACCAACTCTAGCATAAGTTGCGTTCTCGCGCGCGAGTCAATACTTGTTGTATGGAGTCGCGCGCGAGAACGCAACTCATGCTAGACCGTTAGGTAGGTATACATACATATTATGGAAACAAAACAAAAAAAAAACTAGTTCTAAAATATGCAGTTTAACTTTTCGCGGCGTACAGATTTAGGTTAAAGGCAGACCCTAAGCCACGGATATTAATCTCGTCAGTAGACTATTATGTCTGCACTGTAGAAAGTCTAATCCGTCAGTCGAGAGTTGAAGAAACCACAATGCTGTAGTACAAAATCGATTTTGTAATACAGGGGCGACTTCACAAACAATAAAAACATACCAAACCCCTACATGTCCGATTGTTTAATACCAATATTATAGCAGTTTAGTAAATAATTACTACCAGTGTTAAATAGGTACGATTTTTTATATCATATCTTAAAATATCAAGATTGTCATAAAATCTACCAATTGCTGTTAATTCTTGACATTACGGCGCTAGAATAGTACATTTCGATGCTAGTGCGGAAGGTATGTCATTACTTCACGAGTACCGAGACTCGGGACGAGTGAAGAATGACATTTCCGCACGTGTATCGAACGACGTTTTTTAATACCGTTGCGAAAAAATAAGAAAAACATTGTTAATCGTACACTAAACAAAAGTGGTAACAGTGACAGCTCGGTTAGACGTCGTCTTTAAGTATATTATATCTATGGGCGTTTGGCAGCTATTCCGTTCCATTCAGTCAACTTATTAAGAACGGAATTTTCAATATTGAATATTAAAAAATAAACGTGTTATAATGATGAAGAGGTAAGTAATTAAATATGAAATATGTAATATTTTTCGTATTCTTACATTAACGGTAGGTTTTTATGCTGATTACGACGTTTAAAGGAAACTAATATTAACACTCATCAATAAGTAGTCGTGAATTGGAACAAGTAAAAATTTAAAAAAATTGGAAAAGTAAAAAGCACTAGTTCGAGATAACCAACTTTCCGCACGCTAAACAGCTACGTAAAGTAGCACTTTTTGAGCAACTGTATTAAAAAATACTTTTTTAAAAAATACTTTTTTAATACAGTTGCTCAAAAAGTGCTACTTTACGTAGCTGTTTAGCGTGCGGAAAGTTGGTTATCTCGAACTAGTGCTTTTTACTTTTCCAATTTTTTTAAATTTTTACTTGTTCCAATTCACGACTACTTATTGATGAGTGTTAATATTAGTTTCCTTTAAACGTCGTAATCAGCATAAAAACCTACCGTTAATGTAAGAATACGAAAAATATTACATATTTCATATTTAATTACTTACCTCTTCATCATTATAACACGTTTATTTTTTAATATTCAATATTGAAAATTCCGTTCTTAATAAGTTGACTGAATGGAACGGAATAGCTGCCAAACGCCCATAGATATAATATACTTAAAGACGACGTCTAACCGAGCTGTCACTGTTACCACTTTTGTTTAGTGTACGATTAACAATGTTTTTCTTATTTTTTCGCAACGGTATTAAAAAACGTCGTTCGATACACGTGCGGAAATGTCATTCTTCACTCGTCCCGAGTCTTGCCACTCGCCTGCGGCTCGTGGCAAGATATCTCGGTACTCGTGAAGTAATGACATACCTTCCGCACTAGCATCGAAATGTACTATTACGCTCTCTAGTCACGAAATGAAGAGAAAAACCCTACCCATGCTGCCGCTCTGCTAGCCTGCCTGCATGCAAAGGCATGCGTCTACTCTACTTACTGCAGCACACTTATTGTAGCTACTAGTTACCTAGTCTAGTAATATGTATACAGGGTGCTTCCTGTAACAGGAGCAATAAATTAAACTAAAGGCTGTACTCCTCAAACTGACCAACATTTGTTCAGCAACTTTTAAAAATTGTGAATCTTTTCATACAAAATAAATATTAAAACTGAAATAAATGTCATATACTAAGAAAAAATGACCAAGGCCTCCAGTGCTCCAGGCTGGAATCGAACCAGCGTCCTCTGCTATCGCGGCAGGTCATTTTTTCTTAGTATATGACATTTATTTCAGTTTATAATTTATATAGTAGTGTTTCTACTTGATAAAAAACAAATTAAAATATTTCCTGGAAAATAATTTAATTTGTTCAAATACTTCATTGTATAAAATAAATATTGCCTTCAATGTACGCTGACATCAGTGTATTTGACGTTACTTGTCATGCTTTTAACGTAACAAAATTTGTAATACATTGCGTCTTAGAATAAACTTTAAAGTGTAATAAAAAACAAACCATGAGTTATTTTCAAAAGTTGCTGAACAAATAATGGACAGTTTGAGGAGTACAGCCTACAGTTTAATTTATTGCTCCTGTTACAGAAAACACACTGTATATTTTAGTTTGATAACTAGCGGAGCCATAGCTGCCACGACAAAACATGTGGCGATTTAAGTTGCTAAATTCCGTTCCGCTCCGACGTCGGAGTGCATAAAGTACTTTTGAAAACGACAGGCAAATAGAAACTTATTTCACTAAATATAATGCCCTAGCGCAAAACCGCATGAGCATAATATAAATTGTACAATGTTAGAAACAGCTACGGATTCAGTAGGTAAACAAAAATATCCTACCAAATTGATTTTACTATTAGTAGCCCTTATATTTTATTAAGACTTTCGATGTAGGTTTCAAATGATCTATTTCGAAAAGAGCAGAAAAAGGTTTCAACCCTTCGCTTCAAAGATAAAACAAATTAAAGCATAGAAAATCTTACTTAACGGATAAAGGTTGATTTAAAGTCTTTTGTCCTAGGAAATTAATGGAATATCAATTTACCGGAAAAATTCTTAGAATTGAGATGTTTTGATGAACGTTCACCCGTATACAACACAAGCGTTCCTCTAAAAGGTCGGGACATTTTTTATTCATTGTTTGTCCCTTCCAAAGTAATTTCCGTTGAGTTTTGCTACGAGATGAAACAATTGCGTCAGGGAGTGTTGACTGTAATAATTATATAGGTACGTAAGCTTTTGTAAATAAATATACTTGGAATGAAAGGTAAACCTAGCTACATATTTTTAAGGTTCCGTACCCAAAGGGTAAAACGGGACCCTATTACTAAGACTTCCCTGTCCGTCCGTCCGTCCGTCCGTCCGTTCGTCTGTCACCAGGCTGTATCTCACGAACCGTGATAACTAGACAGTTGAAATTTTCACAGATGATGTATTTCTGTTGCCGCTATAACAACAAATACTAAAAACAGAATAAAATAAAGATTTAAATGGGGCTCCCATACAACAAACGTGATTTTTGGCCAAAGTTAAGCAACGTCGGGAGTGGTCAGTACTTGGATGGGTGACCGTCTGACCGTTTTTCTTTTTTGCTTTTTATTTTGTTTTTTTTTTTGCATTATGGTACGGAACCCTTCGTGCGCGAGTCCGACTCGCACTTGCCTGGGTTTTTTTAGTTTATATTTAGTTTATGAGTAAAAAATCATATTAAGTATTTTTAACCTACTATCAACTAAATTGTGTATGTAAGTATTTATTATTAGAACCTGGTCTAAGTCATAACTTATGGGTAACCCAGATACCATATAAGTCAAGCTAGCTTTCGCAAATTTGGCGCTAAGAAGCGCAAAGCGTTATATAATAATACCTACTACACAATCAGTATTTCAAGTTATCCTCGTGTCGCCCAATGTACATTAGGATGTACACTCAGTTTTGATGGAATGTCAACCTTAATTAAAAACATTGTAGGTAGCATTTAATTTGCCTCATAAAATTTTCGTACAAATGAAATTCAACCTAATTGAAAATACAACAAGATTCTAACTTCCTTGGCTATAATTTTGTATGGTGGGAGGCACGAGGATAAAGTCTATAGATGTCTTTTTTGTGAAAATGGAAGATAAATAAATTCTACTTAATTATTCTCAACAACCCAATAGAAAAACATACATTAAACCAAAATATAAAAAAGTAAATACTCTATGATTATAAATTTACTTTTAATTTCCAGCAAAATGAAAAGCCACAAAAAACTCCGTATGAAAATATAAAGCTAGATACATAGGGGAGGCCTATTTAAAGCTTAAAAATCTGATTTGGATTCATTAAACGATAATACCAAGTTGACACGATTTGAAATACATCTTATCTTTGCTCGCATGCCTGCGAGACACGTCATATTTATAATCATATCGATATCAAGTTGACTTCAGATCTTTAACTTCGATAAACCCTCGTAGAGTTGGCCGCGAGGATTTCATGGTTTCGCTGAAAGTTATCTGGCGGGATTATCCCGGCGTTCGGGGGATCGCTTAAAAAGTTTTTATGCAAGCCAATTTCAATGTCGGTCGAGCATTAAATGCTTTGCATTTTGTAGATACTTTTAAATAATAGAGAATTTTGTTGGGAACGTAGTGGTAAATAACTTACCTACAGTTTAAATCTGTAAGTATATTTCACGTGCTTTTATTGCTTAAGTTTATTTTCAAATCTTCGTCAATCATTAGGTCTTTGTAATTTGTTGACCTTATTATAATATCATAAGGTTTTGAATCGAGCCTCTTTCTCGTTAATATCGATTTAAATAGGTAGAGATCTATTTAGCTGTATCGGGCTATATTTAAACACACAAATCCACGACTTTCTCCCACGATTTTCCTAAAACACTTTAGTATTTTTTAAAGTGCTTTAAATTTCTACGTTTCACGTTGAAAATGTCAAGCTTATTTCGAGCAACCTAGTTATGGCCTTGCACTAAAGGAAGGCACTAAAAGTCGTATTTCTGCCACTAAAGTGGATGAGAGCTAGTGCCGTTCTAGTCGCTTGACGAGCATTGACCGTGGAGGGTTGTCGCAAACCAGGGGGCCTAGCTGAGTTGAGAATCGTCCATCAACAAAAGCCAAACAAAAAGTAAAAATGTCGGGACGACAGATGCTACGAAAAATCACGTGACTATATTCACACATTATTTAAGTTTTGTTTGGCGTTTTCGAATCTCGGCAGACCTCGTCGGCGATGGTGGGATAACTTGGACTCCTTTTTGAGAGACTGGCCAGATGTAGCTCAAAATCGGGAGGAGTGGAAGAATAGGGTCCAGGCCTTTGCCCAGCAGTGGGACACAATAGGCTCGCAATAAAATAATAATAAATTGGCTTTTTCCATTAAATATTGTCATCTTTGCTAAGCTCTCAGCACTGGTAGCCTCTCAGCACTGGTAGCACAGGCAGCGACAGTAGGTATCTCGCGTGACAGTACATACCTACTTATATGTATGATTTTCGTTTCCTTTTTAATTAATTAAGTACCTAAGTAATACACTTACGAAGACACCGGTAGAGTAATTCGTAGATCTTGACCAAATATAAATAACCCATCCCATACACTGCGCTTGCGATAAAAAAAAGTAGGTACATATTTTTCATAATTTTTACTTTGGTTGCATTACAAGCTAGCAGGTTCTCGAAAGCAAACATTTCTACAATTGCTAGTTTGCCACTGATTTCGAAGTCACGCCATTATAAAGATAGTTTGCCCGAGACCATTACTCACCAAAGCTCGCTTGAGCAATGGGAATGCCTCGTCTGGATATTCCTGTCCTGCCCGAAAGAGCAGCTAGAGCCAGATTAAGTGCACTACCGTAGAACCACACTACTATAGTCCAATACCTACTGCAACTATGGGCCACAAGTTCAAAACGTATGTACCTAAGTACTCTTTAACCGTTATGAACTATCAGCGCCACTTGCACCATCCCTCTAACCCGGGGTTAACCGGTTAAACTGTTAACGCAGTGTCAAATTGTACTGGTAACCGTGGTAACTCCAGGTTTAACCGGTTACACCCTGGTTAGTGAAGTGAAAGTGGCACTTAGTATTTTTTTTTAATCTGCTCTAAGTCGCTTTGAGTTTAAAATATCAAACATATGTACCTACGAGTAAGAAGAAACTACCTTCCTAGTAGTAGTAGCTGCAAAATTGGATAGACACATAATTTATTCATTCTCCCAAACTTTCCGTTCATAAGCAATAAGATAAATAGAATGGGCATATTACCAAAATATCTACCTCTGAAGTAGAATTCAAACACAGACCTGGGGTTTGACCTGCGCCGAATATAATCCTAGGTATTATCCTACTCGCCATTCAGAACATGCATCTCTAACATTCCATAAATTCACACCTCAAATCCTTTATCAATCTCAGCTACGCCAAGAATACACTTAATATAGCTCTTATTTCGTGATAGTTAAGGTCTAATATTGTTAGCTGGCTAGAATCTGTTCAGCGTCTTGGGGGCGTCCAGCGTAATAATGCAATTGCGCGGGTCATACTCGGGGCTAAACTGATTAGTCGCCCGTGCAAAGAGCTCGTGATCATTTTATGAAGGGGTGAATGGAACACTAACACTTAACACCACTTACAATAGTGCTAAATTAGATATAACTACCTACGTACAGAATTTAATGAATTTTCATTGTGCAACAAACTCAGTCAACCGTTGTTTAAGTAAGTGGATTGTTTTTGTTGTTATCCTGTCTCGTTGTCCAGGGGACAATAGTGAAACAGTTTGTTAGAAGATATGCTGTATCTTTTCTACTAACATGCTTACTTAACTTGCAGCGTAATCGAGCACAGAAAAACTAAAAATAGTACATTGTGTAACATGGGGCGTAAGTTGAATATTGCAAACGAGAGTAAGTTAAATCGCGACGGCTTGCCGGAGCGATTTATAGACTCGAGTTTGCAATATTATTACGCCCCGAGTTACACACTATGTTTTTCACCCCACTTACAAAAAATAAGTATAAAGACAAAAAACTGTTAATTATGGCACTAGAAACTTCATAACTCCCTAGGAAGAACGCTTTTTCTATAACTCCCGCTAAACCTGCGTGCAATTCCAGATTTACTGAGCGAGTGTGATGAAAAAACTTCAAAGACACATCAAAAAAAGCTTGGAATAAAGCCGTTTGTTAAAATTAATTGTGTCTATAGAATAACGTCTTAACTACACTCCAAATCAATAGGTCGCTTTATGTGGACACTTTTATTTATGAGAGTTTTCATTGCTCTTCAGTGTATCTAAACGTATTAGTGGCCAGACAGACAGGGAGAGGGGCCGTAATGATTTTACGGCGAGACCAATGGGGTGCTTAATGTGAGGAGTGAGATTGTGCCTCGTCGGCCTCGCCCGCTTCGGTAGCCGTGATTTACGTCATTGTACTAATTGTTATTGGTAGATTAGGGTTGTTAGATAACGATGAGACGTTTGTTATTCTTAGATGAAGTTAGAGGGAAATCGGGAGCCTTTTTAATTCAAATTAGCGTTATGGTACCATTCCATTTCTGACCGCAGCTGCACTAATGGCACTGAACGCGTCGGTGTTATTGTCAATTTCCATAGTAAAATGAAAAGTAGTGCACAGCTGTCGTTGGAAATGGACTGTCACCTTTAATTGGCTATGCGCGAACGCGAAGTACCACGTTTATTAGCATGATTCGATGCTTATGATTGTCCTTATTGATTCGTGCCATCTAAGTACATGGTGTTGTTTTTTTCTTAATTTTAGTCTATTACATTGCTAGGGGACGGAAATGTATTTTAAACCATTGAAGGTAGTTTTGTTTCTTTTCAAAAATAAATAAATATTCCTTTTAAGTCAAATTCGCTATCTCCATTATTTAGTTTAGAGTACTTTCCCTCTATATTCCGGTGTTAGAAAATTCCAACCTGTATGTTGACAGGTTTAAAACACCAAATTAAATCAGCGGTCATCGTAGACCACGATAACAAAGATTAAGGTCGAGTTTCCATTAACCCGTATGAAAGTAAAGTTGTTAGTCGCCGTGTAGAGACAAAACGGGCTGTCGAGCGGGATTTGAGTCGATCCTGTGACGGATGACGTGCCTTATGTTCCCATTGCGAGTTAAACATTGAGGCGAACCAGCCGGCCTAGCCAAGGTTACAATCGCTATCGCTTCGACAACGAAAAGCTTTATGTCTCTCTATCACTCTTCCATATTAGTGCGACAGTGACAGTTGCGTTTCGATCGCTACGAAGCGTAAGCGATTGGCATGTTGGATATGCGGCCTGGCCGTGTAGCCAAGATGCCAATCGCTTACGCTTCGTAGCGATCGAAACACAGCAGCTGTGTGGACAGCTGCTGTCATTGTCGCACTAATGTGGAACAGTGATAGAGAGACAGAAAGAAGCGTTTCGTTGTCGTAGCGGTAGCGATTATCATCTTGGCTAGGCTGGCTGTGTGACTATCAAATCAAAACAAATGTAATTTAAAGGAAGTTGGAAAGGATTTAACGATTTAATAATACCTACCTACGTACATACAATTCCTTTTAAACTAAGTATAGAAAATTGAAAAACTATTAAAACGCCACTTAGAGCCACCCCGCACTAGCGTCCCGAGCGTCGGCGTCTAGCCAAGTCTATGGTTGCCTAGCAGGTCAGCTGAGCACTCGATTAAGTTTTCGACTCGCGTTTGCTGGATACGCAACAGGAACAACACCCTAAGGTTTAGGACGACAAATGCTGAATTTATCACCAGCCATACCAATTTGTAGTCTATGTTATGCCGAATAAAGCCCACTTTTCCCTGAGATTGATCGGAATCGTTTTCTTCGGGATTGAGATGTAACTAACGTTAAGAAAACGGTTGAGTTATGATATTGGATGAAACGAATTGGATGGGGTTGCTTGATATTAATTGGTCGGAGATTTAAGATTCTCGGAGGCAGTTAATTAATTGGTGTTAAGTGGGCGAAGGGTCTTTGTAGCTTATATATAGTTAGCTGTCCGTATTTATCATTTATATTTGTGTAAGGCGCCTTACATATTAACATGCATTTTTTGCTACTTTGGGTTCTGTTATCTATTTTACATTTATCCAGAGATAGGTAAAAGTGATCTAGATATGCATGCCTATATATATTTGTGAATAGAATAGAGAGGTTAGTAACAGTTTGCATAGTTTGACTGCAGTGCACATAGTTACATAGTTTAAATGATGTGCATACATACTTAGCTTTAATAGCTTTAATGAATATTCAAAGTTTACCCGGGCTTCGCGGTGCATGTGGTGCAACTGGTTGCAACAAGTGCACAAAACGGATCAGAATACCTATCGGTATGGTGCAATCTTTTCGAGCGATGGCGCCATAACCTTTGGCCTACTGTCTAGTAGATGGCGTTAATTTAAATATAAACAAATTAACATATATCAGTGAAAGAATAAATATCAAAGTCAAATGGCGTTCTAACAGTACCAGTTTAAGTTACAGACTTATCTTGGTCTAAAGCCGACCACTGACTAACAGTCCGCCGGACGATAACGGCCGGTCAGTTGTTCGGAACTGTCAAATGTGTGTTCTAACTGACAGGCCGATATCGTCCGGCGGCCTGTTAGTCAGTGGTCGGCTTAACTCTGAGTATAATAGGTATCATGTTAAAAAAAATAAGAAGCCTATTCAAAAGTACCGAAGTCCGAAAGCCAAAATACTAGTATTCACCCAATTTCCCTTGAAAATACGCGCCAACTGCTCTCGTCTCATTAGGCAACCTCGTATCTATTTCTAAATTAGCATTAGAAAAACGACCTTGTGCCGTATGTGTTCAACCTCAGTTTTCATAAAAGGGGTTTTCATAGATACGAGCACTCTGGGGATTCGAGTTAAGGCACTGGTCCCACCGCGAGCTAGTAAGCTATGAGCTATCGGCTATAAACACGAACAAAAGATCTCCCGTGTAAATAAAAGAGACACGGCGATATTTATAGTTACTCGCCCAGCGGTGAGCTATAAATATTTATGGCTCACCGCTGGGCGAGTAACTATGGGCGATATCGCCGTGTCTCTTTTATTTACACGGGAGTGTTTATCTTTTGTTCGTGTTTATAGCCGATAGCTCATAGCTTAGGGCCCGGCCACATGTCAGCAGCGGCAAGGCGGTGCGCGGCGACGCGCGCGGTGCCGCAAAACGGTACGCGGCGCCGCGCGCGGTGCCGCCGAGCGGCGTGCGCGCCGCGTTGCATAGTAAAGAATATAATTTTTAAGAAAAAAAAACCGAGATCTTTGGGGCCCGGTGAAAAATTATGGTAGATGGTGCACTATGTAGAAAAGGAGGTAAAACCAGTACTTTCTAGTAGCATTTCGTTTCCGTAAGGGTCGTAGTCAATGGTCAATGGTGATCAATGGATGCAAAAAGCTAATAATAGAGACGCTTGGAAATCACTAGAGGAGGCCTTCACCTTCGAGTAGCGAGGGGTTCTTACATTATTAGATACTATAAATTAAGTATAAAGATGTTAGAACGTAGAACTGTTTTGTAGAAATAGGTTTATTTAAAAGTGTGTAATTTTTTTTTTTGTAAGAAATATAAGGCTTTTTTATTTTTATTTATTTATTTTATAAGGGTCGTAGTTCTAGCCTAACCTAACCCACTTCTCTGATTGCAGTTCGGTTCTGTGAGGATCGTAGTTCGAACCTAATCAAACCCACTTTTCTAGTAGCATTTCGTTTCTGTAAAGCCCGCAGTGCTAACCAAACCTAACCCACTTTTGTTTGGTCTGTGAGGATCGCAGTTCAAACCTAACCTAACCTACTTAACGGCGCATGCCGTGCGGTGTACGGGGGTATGAGCGGGAGGGGTTTGGCATCATCATACTATATACCTACATTTTATGGTAGGTAATCATAGCGGTTTATTTAGTTTAGGTATCATAGTGATTTTCCGGGTCCAAGGTCCAGGTCTCTGAGTCCGAGTCCGGGTCTGAGTCTGGGTCCGAGTCCGGGTCCGAGTCCGGGTCCAAATCCGGGTCCGAGTCCGGGTCAGAGTCCGGGTCCGAGTCCAAGTCAAAATCGAAATTCGAAATCACCAAACGTGTACTATGCGTCGTTGAAGAGTTCTGTTCTGATCATCATCAGCAGTTCCACTTCATCAAATGCGACAGTTTTTAATGTAAATGCTTGATTTTATGATGAAAATACAGAAAATTCTATACGTATGCCTTTAAGATTTGAGGAGTTCCCTCGATTCCTTATGGATCCCATCAGCAGAACTCGAGCTTGACAGAAATGTGGCTTAAAAACTAAACTTGCTTAGCAAACATAACGAAGAGGACAAATCGCCAAACGTGAACTATGCGTCGTTGAAGAGTTCCGTTCTGATAATCATCAGCAGTTCCACTCCATCAAATGCGACAGAAATGAAAATGCTTGATTTTCTGATGAAAATACAAAAACCTCTATACGCATGCCTTTAAAATTTGAGGAGTTCCCTCGATTTCTCATGGATCCCATCATCTGAACTCAAGCTTGACAAAAATGTTGGTTAAAAACTTAACTTGCTTAACAAACATAAGGAAGAGGACAAATCGCCAAAGGTGAACTATGCGTCGTTGAAGAGTTCCGTTCTGATCATCATCAGCAGTTCCACTTAATCAAATGTCACGTTTTGAATGTATATGCTTGATTTGTTGATAAAAACACAAAAATCACTATATGTATGCCTTTAAGATTTGAGGAGTTCCGTCGATTCCTCATGGATCCCATCATCAGAACTGGATTTTGACAAAAACGGGACCAATGTGTATGCATATACATGCAATCAAAAAAAGAATTTTTAAAATCGGTCCAGTAATGACGGAGATATGGAGTAACAAACATAAAAAATAAAAATAAAAAAAATAAAAAAAAAACATACAACCGAATTGATAACCTCCTCCTTTGGGATTTGGAAGTCGGTTAAAAAAACATACAACCGAATTGATAACCTCCTTCTTTGAGATTTGGAAGTCGGTTCGAAATTCGACTAAGGCCGCCTCCAGAAACTCGCAAACTAAATTGACATGAGTTTGACAAATAAAATGATACCAGGAATCAGGGGGGGGGGACACTCGGAACATAGTTAACGTTAGTAAAGATGGCGGATGATGGCGTCAATTTAGAAAGAAAGAAAAATTGCGTAAAGCAGACTTCCGATTATGCAAACTACGTCATTATATGTGTCACTATAAAATTGATACAATTTTAAGGCATGAATACAACATTGAGAAGGTTACATACCTAGTTTGTCAAGACCTTTCTTTATTTATAATGTTGGTTACTTAGCAACTGTTGTTTACTTGTCAGACCAAAATAAATGTCGTAAACAAATTATATAAGATAATTATTCTCTATTAATTTTATTTTAAAGTGTAACCGAGTAAAAATGGAGCAAGCATTAAATACGAAAATAGGGAAATTAGCCTCCCAATATTACAACACCTGGAGGTTTAAAATTTTTAATAGTGCTCAAGAAAATGCCGGGAGGTTTAGATATTCTCGAACGAAAAATGAAAAATTCCATCGTTAGCGCTCACTGCAAATAGCGATGAAAAGGACCTGTGTATAAGTTCGAAACTATAATAGTGCAATTTTAATTTTGGTCACGACAAACATGTTCTATGACATTCTGCAAAAAATCGTGCGTCTTGATTCCGCTAAAGACTCGTCGTGGGAGGAACTGGAGCGCATATTATGGAGGTACCTGCTTAGACAATGGATATAGAGTCAGAAGCTGCAAGCGGTAGATTCCTGCTATTAATAGGTACTATCTGTATATACCAAATTGAAGGCAATAAAATACTTTACTCATCATCATCATCATCTCAGCCATAAGACGTCCACTGCTGAACATAGGCCTCCCCCTTGGACCTCCATTCGTACCGGTTGGAAGCCACCCGCATCCAGCGTCTTCCGGCGGCTTTAACAAGGTCGTCCGTCCATCTTGTGGGTGGACGTCCTACGCTGCGTTTGCTAGTCCGTGGTCTCCACTCGAGCACTTTTCGACCCCATCGGCCATCTTCTCTGCGCGCAATGTGGCCTGCCCATTGCCACGCAAAATACTTTACTATTACTTACTATTATGTTTCTGTTATATTCATTCCACTCTTTAAAACCTTTTCTACATAATATTAGGTCTACTTGGGCGGTTTACAAGTACATTTTTTGTTTGACTTCTTGTAAACAATTACAGTTATTTGTTACAAGAAACCAATCAAAAAATGGACTTTTAAACCGACCAAGTAGACCTAATATTATGTGGGACGAAAGTACACGTATGGATGCATATGTAGTTGTACACGCACACATACATACTTAGTTTCGGGGGAGAATCAGAGATGGCGCTTTCAAATGAGTTTCCATAAAATGCTTCAAGAGGGCTCTCTTTACCTATTATACTTACTTTACTCTTTGCCAGGAATAGCAAAGAAAAAATAGTCACGGGTATATGTCGATAAATAATATCGATAAGTAAGTAAGTTATTGCAATTACTACCCAAGTCATAATTATAAAGGGGTCACAACCGATTTCGATTTATATGAATGTGACGAGAAAAGTGGTTGATTCAATTGTAAGATTGTGAATTACATAATTTGTGATGTGACGTTACCGACCAAATCAGGAGGTGCGGATGCGAAACTGACAAATCTATCCTAGAGTCGGACCAAGAAAAGTCTGCAGCGGATTTAACAGCCCGCGAGTGTAAGTGTTATTTATACGTCATAATTTCATAAAATTTTGATGTTTAAAATAACACGTGCACTGCGTGGGTTATCAAATCCGCTGCAGACTTTTCTTGGTCTGACTCTATGCAGGTTTGGGGGCAAGTTGTTTATTTCAAGAGCTCAGTTGTCGCCATAGGGGCTGTCCATAAATTACGTTATCGATTTTTGACTATTTTTGACCCCCCCCTCCCCCCCTATAGTCATCCAAAAATCATGCTTCAAATGACCCCATTTCCTCCTACTTCATGCTACCGTCATCCGATGCCCAGACCCCCCCCCCCTAAATTGAAATGACGTAATTTATGAATAGCCCCATAAATTTAAAATTGGTGATTTAATTTAATACATGTGGCCAGTAGATGACACAAATTAAATGAGAAATTAATCACATTGTACGAAATATTTCCCCGTCAGGGCCGGCCTTGTTTTGTATTTTGTGCCAAAATCACTGTTTCTATGTTATCACCTAACTTGTTATTCTATTTGTATTTGTAAGTTTTCTTAACAAATGAAACAAAATAAATAAATATCTATTTAATTCGACAAAAGCCCTGGAGTTGATGGTATTATGACAGAAGCACTGATCTTCGGGAAAACAAGCCTACTAATTCCTCTTACAAAATTATTTAACAACATATTGAAAACAGGAAAAATACCCCAACAGCTGCTTCATTCAAATATTATACTTCTGTACAAAAAAGGCGATAAGGCCGACATAGGCAACTATCGGCCAATCAGCCTTGTATCCCATGTATATAAAACATTTATTAAAATTATTGAGCGTCGCATTGCAGGGCAACTCGACCAACACCAACCCCCCAACCAAGCTGGCTTTCGTCCTGGGTTCTCCACCACCGTTCACCTCCATACAATCAACCAGATCATAGAAAAGTTTACTGAATTCAAAATTCCCTTATACCTAGCATTTGTAGATTACACTAAAGCATTTGATAGCATCACCCATTCCGCCATAGTAACCGCTCTTCAAAACCAAAATATTCACCCCACCTACATCAGTTTAATTCAAAATATACACAGGAATAGTACAGCAGACATAAAGCTTCAGCACTCCGGTCCGTCGTTCCCTATCCAGCGAGGCGTCAAACAGGGTGATCCGCTGTCTCCAAAACTATTCACTAGCACCCTTGAAGAAGTTTTCAAGAGCTTGGCGGTTTCCTGGGAGACTAGAGGAGTAGTCGTCGGCGACAGAAGGTTATCGAACCTTCGTTTCGCCGACGACATCGTTCTCTTTGCTTCATCTGAAGCCGAACTTCAGCAAATGCTCCAAGATCTGAGCAACGCAAGCCTTCAGGTTGGACTTCAAATGAATCGTGCAAAGACGCAAGTGATGATCAACAGCAAGAAACGTGGGGTTGCGGTAGACGGGCAGACTATACATTATGTCGACGAGTATATTTACTTGGGCCAGCTAGTCTCTTTCAGCAACAGGCAAGACCAAGAGGTCGGACGCCGGGTCGATAACGCCTGGAAGAGCTACTGGTCCATGAAAGAGCTAATGAAGGGAAATCTTCCACTGTCACTTAAGCGAAAACTCGTCGACATGTGTATACTGCCTGTCCTAACCTACGGTGCCCAAACATGGTCACTCACAGAGAACCAGAAGTCCAAACTGAAGGTTTGCCAACGCGCTATGGAGCGCAGCATTTTAGGTGTTAAAAGGATCGATCGCATCCGGAACACCACGCTGCGCTCCAAAACTCGCATTGCTGACGTCGGCAAAAAAACCGCCAGGCTCAAATGGGACTGGGCTGGCCACGTCTATCGTATGCATCCGGATAGGTGGGCTAATATAGCTACCAAGTGGATGCCGACGACGAAGCGTGGGCGGGGCAGGCCCAGGCGGAGATGGCGGGACGACTTTGACGCCTTCCTTAACAACTGGCCGAAGGAAACGCTAAATCGGAAGTCATGGAGAATCAGGGGAGAGGCCTTTGCCCAGCAGTGGGACACACAAATAGGCTAATAAAAAAAAATCTATTTAATTACAATATGTTTATCCAATATCCTTGTCTTTAATAATAAATTAATTGCACAATTTTCGAAATACCAAGTAACAGTTGTAAAATAACTTAAATAAGCAGAACACGTGTGAAGGGATCCGTGTCTGCCATGTCTGGTAGTCGAATTTTATTCTTATGCAACGCGGCGCGCACGACGCTCGGCGGCACCGCGCGCGGCGCCGCGTACCGTTTTGCGGCACCGCGCGCGTCGCCGCGCACCGCCTTGCGGCACCGCCGGGCGGCACCGCTAAATTTTGCGGTGCGGCGTGCGTTGCCGCAGAGCAGTTTGCGGCACCGCAGATTTTTGCGGTGCCGCGCCGCGCGGTGGCGGCTGCGACGCACCTCTTACATGTGGCCGGGCCCTTACTAGCTCGCGGTGGGACCAGTGCCTAAGGCGGAGTGAGTCGATATGAAGCCAATCTTTATGAGAGTATAGATCCGCTTGACCATGAGGCATTTGTATGAGGGTCACAACACACATCCATCCATTTTTAGCGTTCATGATTTATTCATGTGAACTTTTTCCAGTTATTTATGTCTGTATTTCTGTTTAATAGCCTTTTAAAAATTAAATCAAAATTATAATGTGATAATAAACGTTTAATAGAAGGTACCTGCACATACAATATTATATACAAAGTCGGGAAAAGGGACAATTAATTTAATGTATGTAGATAGACCAGTCTTTCTATTTGTGACGTCCCACGGGTAAAGGTACCTTATGCCGGTTAGCGCTTACGCTATTATTAACGCCGCTCCAATATTATTGCAACGCTATGCGACGTAAGCGCCGGCCGCCATAAGGTACCTTTTTCTATGGAACGTTACATTTATTGCTTTTGTCCGGTAGTAAAAAAAAAACATTAGTTAAATAACTGGCCAAGTGCGAGTTGGAATCGCGCACGACGGGTTCCATTACGCAAAAAACGGCAAAAAATCAAGTTTGTTGTATAGGAGTCCCACTTAAATATTTATTTTATTTTGTTTTTAGTATTTGTTGTTATAGCGGCAACAGAAATACTTCATCGAATTCCAACTGTCTAGCTATCACGGTTCATGAGATACAGCCTGGAGACAGACAGACGGACGGACAGACGGACAGCGGACTCTTAGTAATAGGGTCCCGTTTTTACCCTTTGGGTACCTACTTGAATTGGGTACGTAAGTACGCATTTAATTTAATTTAAATAATCTAATTTAATTGTGGACGAAATATTCGTTCACGTAATGAACACACCTAAATAATTCGCGATAAAAAAATGTTGATTGCACAATCTATACGGTGCGAGTGAACAAACGAATCAAGTGAATGGAAAGAATGAGAGAGATGGAACGTATGAAAGAATGATCATTTGGAGCAGAGCCACGCGAACGAGCGGACTTGCCACGATCCGTTCCCGGTCTTAACAAAATGGCGGCAAACCAATCTGTGTAGTCTGTGTCTATGTTTCGTTTCTTCTCAATAATTTGTTTGTGTTGTTCTAATTAAAATGAGTTCCAGTGAAGCAAGTAACGACGAAGTGGAGAATGTTCTAGTAGAAACTTTGATACCAGCGAAATCTAAAGAAAAATATTTGAATGTGTACGATGGATTTATAAAGTGGAAAGACCAAAACAATGAAAAATCTTTCTCCGAGAAAGTATTCTTGAATTACTTTAACGAAATTGCCAAGAAATTGAAGCCGAGCAGTTTGTGGGGGATATATTCAATGTTGAAAACTACAATGCGTGCAAAACACAACATTTATTTGCAGGACTATTTTAATCTTCGTGTGTGGCTGAGGAAACGCAGTGTTGGATTTAAAAGCAGTCAGTCTAAAATTTTGACTCAAGAGAATATAAGGAAATTTATAGACGAAGCCCCAGACACGCAGTATTTAGCGGCAAAGGTCAGTACCAGTATCTTTATATTGTTATTAGCATTCAGAATAATCTTCACGTAACTAATAACAATACTTGAGAGCGTAAAGTACAGCGTTTGTGGACGGGACGGAAGCCAACAATCCTAACAAAGGGGCACCCAACTGGCAATAGTAGGCCACGAAATCCACAGTACAAAATATTTATTTTATGAATACCTATATTTTTCGAGTACCTACTTAACTGCTTAGTTAAGCAGTATTATTTATTTAATATAATCATATCCAATTGCATAAACATACAGCTAAACACTTATATGTACTTACCTACCTACTACGTATTTAATTTAGAAAGTAAAGTATCTTCCTTTATTATTTATACATACACCACAAATATAGCTGTTTAATTTTTCTTATCTAAACTGCTAAAATATTTTATTTCCTTTCATGCATGTGTAATCTTATTATTCTATAAAACCAACAAACATAATCATACAACATTGTTGGCACGCGGCCGACATTGTACGCTAGGCTGATAATTGCTTATTTCCTGGCCTCCAACAATACGCTTGCGTCATTGCATGCTATCTCTTTCCAGCTTAACCTCGGTCGCGTGTACGAGAAAGGCAGCGAGTTTTACCGCTGCTGCTCGCGTCTCGGGTCATTGAACTACCTATTTTCTGTTACCTGCTTATTTAGTAGCAAAAATAATAATTTACAAATTTTTAATGCGTTATTATATTACTACGATTTGAGCCATTAGTACCTACATTTTACTTGAGTTTAGGTCAATGTTTATATTCAAAGTATTTTTCGTCTACGGTTACTTGTTTTTAATTATTTTGTCGGTAAAAATGGAATTCTTAACTTAGATGATTAGTATTCAAATCTTTGTAAAATTGCGTTTCGGGCGTTTAGTAACAAGTTGTCCTCAATGAGGCAGACCAGACGCCGGCAATGATCAATTGCAGGCGCCTCCCGGGCCGCTCGGCCTCCGCCGAGAGGTCATCAACTCAATTGAAATAATTACAAAATTTACTCTTTAGGGTTTTATTTCGTAAATATCATATTGTTTGTATAATATTTATATATATACAATTATACATATATCATTCATACATAGGTCTCTATTTTTCAACAGGCATTTGGACTAATTGAGCTTAAATTCGACATAGGTACATACCGACGAAAAGCCTGGCTTAAAAAAACGTTGACACTTTTTACTGCGGCATATTGTTGATGATTGTAATAAACGTTTGCAGGAGAAAATTTACAAGATATTTAATACCTGCTTTTGTTTTTAAGTTAAATGATAGTACATTTAATTTCAATTACATTTTGCAATTCTTGGTCAACGTATATTTGGACCATTCTGTAAAATTGGACTAACTACTAAAGTATTTTTGATAGCTAGTGTACAGCATGAAAACTTGACAATATAAATTGTTTAGTATAAATTATGTTTTTGGGAAGTATTTAACAATTTTACTTTTAAAACTGAGTATATTATAAAATAACATTTTATTGGAATTAGCTTCTTTACCACTGATGACTTAGTTTAGGATTGGGAGTTAGATACTGTAGTCCACTTGCACAATCCCACTAGTCCAGGGTTAACCCGTTAAACCTGGAGTTACCATGGTTACCAGTACAATTTGACACTGGGTTAATGGTTTAACTGCTTAACCCCGGGTTAGTGGGATGGTGCAAGTGGGCCTAACAATTATATCGTATTCGAACCGTTGCAGCCTCTGTTATAGTACCTACATGTTCTTCTTGTTTCAGGTGGCGCTTATCCTGGGTGTTTGCGGACAGCTGCGAGCTATTGATTTAACCTGTTTTAACACTAACAACATAAAGGTCGTCGACGGCTTAATGATTGGAGTATTGAATGATGCCCAGAACAAGACCGAAAAAATATTCGTCATTCGAGATGAATTCATTCCATGGGTGCAAAAATATCAGGCATTGAGGCCTGCCCACGTAGACACGGAGAGATTCTTCCTGAACTTAAGAGATGGTAACTGTACAAAACAAGTAATTGGACGTCATAAAATGGGAAATTTGCCCAAAGAAATAGCTGCCTATTTGAAGTTGCCGCACCCGGAACGTTTTACTGGACACTGTTTTCGGCGATCGGCGCATGCTATTGGTGCGGTTGTAAGCAATGTAGACAAAAGCAACAGAGAACAACTTCGAACCACAGTCCAGGGCGAGATTTCAGATGTATTGGAGTTCGCAAGGCGATACAGGAAAGGTGATTCCGTTGAGCAAGATGTATTTTTGGTCACTAGTAAGAGTAATATTCAGGCTGCAAATAAGGAACTTGTGAATGAGATTAAAAATAAAACCGAAAGGATAGATGAAGATACTATCGATGAGGTTTATGTTAAAGCCGAACCGTTCGATGAAACCATCGGGGATCCTATAAATGCTTTTGATAGAAACGATTCGATAAGATCCAAACCCTCTGTTCCTGGTAGGTCTTCCCAATTGTCCGATGTTGTTATGGAGAATTCTGATGATTCCTTAGATATGATTCGCATCATGAGCGAAGACGTGGACCGATCGACCACCTTGCAAGCCCTTCGGGAGGAGTCATCACAAGGAACGTCTAGCCAGAATGATACAAAAATAACAGTAGCTGGAAAGAATATAACAATAATTTTTAAAAACTGTACTAATGTTGGTAATGTAACTGTCAATGTTATTAATAAATAGATTTCAAACGTTTTGTGTCACTCATTATTTTTGCTATACCTATCTGTTTATGAAAGCCGATAGGAAGTAATATGTTGTAATTTTTTTGTATGCACAATCTCTGTTATATTAATTATTAAGAGCGAAATGTTAAATTCTCTGCCTTCAATTTAGAATCGACGTCGATTACGTGGAAATGTTAGACAAATTACTTTGAAGTTGCAAGTTCATATCTGGCGTTACCGAACATTTTTTACGAGTATGCTGTAGATAACTAGTTAGATACATAATACATATTTTTTTTAAAGTTAGTTATTTAGGTACCTATCGCTTTCACGCACGGACGACGCAGAAGGATAACCTCAAAAATTACAACTTTGCTCTGGGCTCACGCCTTTGGGCTCGAAAACAGTAACTGAGGAATAAGGAAGGAACCGAGATGAAAGCTAAGATTAGAAAGAGAGAGATTCAATAGTTTTTGTTGGTATTGAATTGAGTCGTCAAACAAATGTTTTATTAGAAAGTGGATACCATCCATCTGTGTCCCAACTATTACGTTGCTCTTTCCATTTCAATCGCCCGGTTCCACAGAGTTTTGAACAATGCAAAATCAAATGTCATCTAGAACTGGAAATCCGCTATGTATAGGTAAAGCTTTCAGATCGAGACCAAACAATAAGCCTCATAATTGCTTAAGGCAATATGTGCTTTATTACAGTGGCAGAAGGTTTTATTGAATGCTAAGATGTTTGTCGCAGCTTTGAGAGATCCTTCACAGAAATTTAAGCTTTATTGTTCAGTGAGGGAGGTATATATAAGAGTTATTTTCGCGTGAACGTTGCGGCAACGGCATCCGACTGCTGCCTGTAAAGTTTAAATCAATAACCTGTTGATGTTGCGGCCGATAAACCGCCATATTAGCCGTATATATGTATCTACGGTTTATCTATAGTGCCTTTGTAGAGCCGACGGTTGATATAGGTATTTACGTTTGTGGGAAATGTCGAAATGTTTTCAATATTTCCGATCGGTTTGTTTTTATAAATTTCAATGGTCATAACTTACACGTATCGTTGCTGTATCTACTCCATAGTCAGCAGCAGACGTTGCTGAGGGCCGGGTGTTCAAAATGATTCCCAGGTAAACAGTAACTTTATTCTTGAAGGAATAGAGCTTGTGTAAATAATTTTCAATACTGGATCCTCTTAGCTTCTATTGTCTACTGCCTAAATCGAGTGTGTAATATGTAATTTGCTTTGTTGGTTACCCAAAGGTTGTCTGAATGAGATCGCTCTTTAAAGATAAGACCGTCTGTTGTCTATAATAACTTAATGTAATTTAATTTAATGTCATGTTTCTTTTGATATTGAGGAGCATTATAGAATATATACAGCTGATACCTAAATATTACGCTCACCAAAATCCACATTTTGGGTCAAACAGATCACTGTGTTACGTTCTTTCCTGTGGACATACACATAGTTAAGGGCTATAAAGGTTAATTTTCTTATTTAACCCCTAACCCACGTAAAAAGGTCCTCCTTTTATTTACAGAACTGTGATAAAATCATTACTTACATGCCCACAAGCTGTTAACTATTGCCCACAGGGGAGAAAAATGTACAGTTCGCGCGAACACGCTAGTTTTCTCTCCTGTGGGCAATAGTTAACAGCTTGTGGGCATATAAGTAATGATTTTATCATAGTTTTGTAAATAAAAGGAGGACCTTTTTACGTGGATAAGGGTTAAATAAGAAAATTAATCTTTATAGCCCTTAACTTTGTGTATGTCCACAGGAAAGAACGTAACACAGTGATCTGTTTGACCCTTTTAGACATGGCTTGCACTATAATCGCTTTTCATTCCTATAAATTAGTATACTTACTTTTAACCATTAGTACTTTAGAGTAGTTTAGAGATTCTAGAGAAGAAAATTTCACGTCTTTCGGCAGATATACAAGAATTAATAAAATAAAAATAAACGAAAGCTATCTACCTACCTGAAAAACGTTACCATTGTTTCTACGCCAGTCTGTTAATATTTCTAAGAGGTAACTAACAGCGTTCAAAGGACAAGTAAAATAAGATGATTGTAATCCTCTTACCAAAACGTCTTTGTCTATGTAGGCACCACTCGTGCACTCTTTGACGATCTAGTAAGTAACTAATGCTTTTAGCTCATTCTTTATACATTGCGGCATCAGCGCGCGCAAGGGGTTTAATATCTCAAATGTAATGCGCTTTGGATTAGCTGCCTTGCGGAGAAGTTGCAAGCTTGGTATTTTGAAGCGCATTGTGAAGGAGTGCTGTACAGCTGGGGCCTTTTACTAAAAATTGCATTTTGACGTAGAAAAACGCTTTCTTCAGAAAGGGGAGCGGTAATTATATTGGTACGAGCGTGATGCATTAATTATAATTAATAACTAGTACCTAATATCAAATCTAGATCGAAATATATTTTGGTACGCCACTTATGATTTAGCATGAGCTATGCAAGGAAACACTTTTTTATTTTGGTTTAATGAAACATGCTTCGAAACGAAGTAAAATTCAGGGAGTTTTAGATGGCATATTATAGCCTCCTGACACCCTGCGTACAATTTTTTGTACATATTTAACAAACTATTTTGAACTTTTATTGAATAACTAAAAAGTCCAAAAAACAACTGAGCCTCTGTCTCAGAAGGATAGATATATGTACATATCTAGGTACACTGAAAGAACATGTCGGCCTAAGTCGCAAACCTCGTATCTAACTCAATTTCTAGGAAATTACTAATTGCTACCTTTGACAACAATACTTATAGTCGCAAACCTCTAAACTCCCCCGGAGGAGTTCCGTACCGAGGTCTGTGACTTCGTCATCTTGAACGAAACGCCTAAATTAATTCCTAAATCAACTTACTTCCATATTGT
Organism: Cydia fagiglandana; assembly: GCF_963556715.1. Taxonomy (NCBI): domain Eukaryota; kingdom Metazoa; phylum Arthropoda; class Insecta; order Lepidoptera; family Tortricidae; genus Cydia; species Cydia fagiglandana. Next base: position 7,743,842 of record NC_085947.1, read on the forward strand.
TTCCTTGTCCTGAATGAATTATACTATCCGTTCCGTATTTCAACAAGAAAGTATTATATTTACAAGCTTTAACTTCAACTGTAAAATGAATGTAGTTAAGATCATTTTGCAACCAAGTAACTGGCTGAGATATGGCCCTTCGTAACTATTCAATATGCCGTCAATTCGTATCTCTAATCAATTTGGGGCATGATTGGTATTGAATTAATTCAAATCGGTAGGTTAGAATTAGAGAGAATTAACTTCACAGGTAGGGCAAGTCAATAAGTTAGATGCGAGAGGGTTGAAGTTAGGTTGTAAGTATTTTATATTGTTCTTTAGCTTTAATACACAAATGCAGTTAAAATAAAGGTATCGCAGTAAACACTTTTGTACAGTCGACGTCAAAAATATGTTTACACCTTTGCACCTTACTCCTTTGTAATAAGGCGAAAAATGTAAACATATCTTTGACGTCGACTGTACGTAGGTATTTTAGGGCTACCATCCTTCTAAGTTCCAGAAGCTTAAGTTTTGTGTTTGACTTTGGAACCTTGTCTTATTAATAAAAGTTAAAATTAAATGTTGGAATTAAGCCTTTAAAAGGGCCTTTGGGACGCAGATGGGTATACCCTAATTCATATAATATATTTACATCTACCTAAATCTTTTAAATGCATTATTGTATTATTTTAGGCTGGTGGCCTAGCGAGCGGTAAGAGCGTGCGACTTTCAATCCGGAGGTTGCGGGGTCAAACCCGGGCTCATTCATACCAATGAGTTTTTCGGAACAAATGAATAGAGATCGACGGGGGTGACTTATTTACCTTATAATTTGACATGTCTAACGTCATATTATAACTATTTATAAGGCAAATAGCTCACCCCCGCCGATCTCTGGTTATGAACGAAATATCATTTGATATTTACCATTCGCTTTTCAGTGAAGGAAAACATCGTGAGGAAACCGGACTAATCCCGATAAGGCCTAGTTTACCCTCTTGGTTGGAAGGTCAGATGGCAGTCGCTTTCGTAAAAACTAGTGCCTACGCCAATTCTCGGGATTATAGTTCGTTTTTTTAGCATTAGAAAGAACTCCGCAGAAGCAAGCGTGCAGTTTTTATCAGACTCATTAATTGTTAATAATTATTGAATTATCTAATGTAGCATGGTCAATACATATAATTTACTTCAAATTGTTACCGCTAAAAGTGCCAGATTTAGAACCACAAGCGAACTTCTGCGAAGTTCTTTCTAATGCTAAAAAAAACGGACTATAGTTGCCAAGCGGACCCCGGGCTCCCATGAGCCGTGGCAAAATGCCGCGATAACACGAGGACGATGATGATATTGTATTATTTTAGGGTGCAGATTTAATATCCATTTAAATTATAACTTGAGATAGTTGATACTATGAACGTGTTAAGATAACAAAGCAAACGTCCAATAAAGTTTCAACCCTGTGGACGTAAGTCCGTCCACATCTTCGCTGGAAATTTGGCGACGTGACTTGAACTAAGTGCCCAACTTATATTACCCTACCGATGCAAAAAGGGCGTAAGTACCAGAAATCGCAGTGTCGGTTACAACATTTTATAATAGCGAGGCGAATCCTATGAAATGTACGGAAGAACAAATTTAATTTAGTGTAAATGCGACTTTATGAAGATCTATTCAAATAAGTGAGTGCATTTTGAAGATCTTATTGTCATGGTAATATTAGGCAAGCTCAAGGTAGATTGTCATTTGATGTGCATTTGATAATTAGTTTAGATTTTGATATTGTTTTGATAAGATTTTGGCGACGTGTTTTGGTACGTGCGAAATGCACTCAGAACATTTGTTACTATACTTACTATGCATAATTAAATACTTCAATCAGCATTTTCATCTTTATTTGGTTAATAATAATAAGAGAGTAGTTAATCGCAATAGTAGCTCTCACTGGATGGTGAATAGGCGATATTTTCTTCCCTTAATTTTCATAAGTAAAAATGTAGGTCTTATTTACATACTTACTCAGAATGTTTATGAACTAAAAGTATTTAAATGAACTACCTAATAATCTTCAACGTGTTTTCAACCAATGTTTTCTGGTGATACTGATGAGACCCTTTAAATAAATGGTCTACCAATTTAGAAAAGCGCTAATTTGTACAGGAGGTCGATCCTTCGCGCCTAGACGTTTCTAATTTGCCGCCTTTTTTACTGACAAAGCTGGCTTACCATATAATGCTGTACTAAAACTAGTCTCTTAATTAACGAAAACAGTATCTAAAATAACAAGCTAACTTTAATCTGCAACACAATCTCGAGTCGCTACGAATAGTCTGGAGAAAATCTTGTTCAAATTGTAAATTTGGTTCTGAATAAAACGAACTCGACTCCTAACATTGTAATACAATTAAGTCAGTTTTACCGCTACTTGTTAAGGAAACTTGAGTTAAACTCGTGTACGTTTTTACGAAAAGGTAATTACATAAACCGCGATTGATGATAGAGTTAGACCAAGATAAGTCTGCAACGATTTTGATAACACACGTCGTACTATATAACAAGATTATATAACAAGATCTACACTGAGGAAGTTTTAAATTAGTATTCGCCATTGTCATAGAGATCAATACAGTATAGACTTTTAAGGCCATCCATACCCTAATAGCATTTTCTTGTAGGGATTTTGTTGGGCCTTTGTTTACGTATTAGTTGGGCAACCGTTATATTTGGCCGTACGATTTGCTGGAGGGCCCTCGACAAAGGCCCTCCCGAAGATTCCCAACAGATGGCCATAAGAGTAATTATTTCGTTGGGCCTATTTAAATAAATCATACAATTATTCAACGGTGGTGGTTTTGGTTGGGCCGTGGTTCGGCCTATACACATTTGTTTGATGATTGGTTAATTGTTACATTTGGCCGTACGATTTGCTGGAGGGCCCTCGACAAAGGCCCTCCCGAAGATTCCCAACAGAGGGCCAGTAGAGTAATTTTTTCGTTGGGCCTATTTAAATAAATCATACAATTATTCAACGGTGGTGGTTTTGGTTGGGCCGTGGTTGGGCCTATACACATTTGTTTGATGGTTAGTTAATTGTTACATTTGGCCGTATGGCTTGCTGTAGGGCCAACTGCAAAAAAATAAAAAAGGGCAATTTTTTCGTTGTGCTTCTGTTTGCAAATTCAACAATTACCCAACGGCAAGTCAGGTAGGTCGGTAGGTAGTCGTGCACCAGGTTGAAGGCCCAACACAGCTTGTCCCACAAAGGGCCAACATTGTAACTTTAACGTTGGGCCTTGTGTAGGATTATTCTTACAATACTACCGTAATTAAATAGTTGTGTAATTTATAGTGTGCCTACAGTCTAATTATGTAATGGGCTTTTGTTTACGAGTCCTACAGTTACCCTACGTTAAGTGGTTGTGTAATACGACGTTGGGCCTTTGCTGATAAATATTACAATTACACTACGGTAGGCATTGGTTGTATCCACATGAAGGCCCTAGGCAGCAGTTGTTGTTAATCTTCTCTGTATCGTTCCAATTTTAGTATATGTACTGCCGAAGCAAGTACACTTACTATACACTCTAATTTGTATATACACTCAGCGTCAAAAAAATCGCACATCTTAACTTTTTTCTTTCAAGCGGTTTTAAACCTTATATTATATAAGGCAAGATAAGACAATGGGGCCTTATATGAAAGGTTATGAAACCCTCTACTGGAAAATGTCGTAAAATGGACGATCTACCGCATAGAAAAAGAAAATTTTCAGGAAAAACGAATCGACGTGTATTCAGGTTAAAATTGCATAGATTAAAAACACTACAAAATCAACAGATACGGAAAAAACTAACTTAAAACTAAACTTAAAACCTAGTGCTGCCTCCTCTTGCCCTCTGAGTAGCTTCCATGTGATCAGTCATGACTGTCATGAGTGCCACGATGCGTTTTTGAGGAAAGTTGTTCCACTCCTCAATAATGGCGTTTTGAAGCCTGTCGAGAGTGGCAGGAGCAGGATCAGGCGACCGAACCCGCCGGTTTAGCTGATCCTAGTGATGTTCGATTGGGTTCAGGTCAGGGCTCCTTGCTGTACACTCCATTACAGTGATCCCAACCTCTCACAGTTAGTCTCACACAAACAATGCAGTGTGACAGCGGGCGTTGTCATGCATAAACTGGAAGTTGGGTCCAACAAAACCATCATATGGGATCACATGCTCCTCCAAGAACACCGTTATGGAATGCCGAACAGTCAGGGATCCCTGGCTGTGACCACCTTCAGTGCGGGAAATGCACAGGAGATCAGTTTACTCGTCGATCGAAATGCCGCCCCAGAACATGCGAGATCCGTCTCCTAAGCAGACGGTTTTTTCAGTGCAGGCTTGCGTAAATTGCTCTCCCTGCCTCCTATACACTCCCCTGCACCTGTCGTTGGTGTAAAGGCACACCCTCGTCTCGTCGGAAAAGAGGACATTCCTCTATTGTTTAAACGTCCAATCTTCGTGCATTCGGCAAAATTGCCTCCTGGCTATTCGATGATATTGCTTTAATTGGGGGCCTGTAGCAGCTCTACGGGGCAACATCCTCTTCTCTTCCGGCTTTCTTCCGATCGTAGAGATGCTTGCTGCTGTTTTTTGAGCTGCTTGAAGCTGCTGCTGCAGCTCAACAGCCTCGGAGAAACGGTTCTGCAAAGAGTTCGATACAATCTACCGATTGTCTCTAGCAGAAGAGCAGTGTTGTCTTCCAGGTCCAGGCCTCCTGATGTAACCACCAGTCACCTGGAACCCCAGCAAGACTCGACGCACTCGGAAACCGCTTATGTTAAATCTTTCAGCAACTTCTTACTGCCATAGTCTTGTTTGCAGCAGTGCCACCTCTTGAGCTGCTCCTTCTGGACTGGTATCCATGTCCAATGGCTTTTTCTTGCTGTAACGGTTCATTAGTAACCTCAGTGACCTCTGGAGAGCGAATAAACCATAACTAACCTTTACCCTCAATTTTATACCCGTCCCGGATTGCACAACAACGGACCGATTAAAATTGGGTTTCGGCCCTTTTTTAAACAAAACGCCTATGTTCGGCGATGGTTGTTTTTACGGACAATGACGATTTATCTTTTTAAAGTTCATTAATTGCGCTTTCAAATGATACCAATATTGACAGGGTACAATGCATAAGATAAGAGCTATATTTGCTTGAAACGAATTTTTGGCGAGGTGCGATTTTTTTGACGCCGAGTGTATACTAACCGCCCTTCGAAACTTCGTAAGCGAGATTTATGTTTTTTGAGATTTAAATTGAGAAAATGTTGGTAAAATACAATTTTTTAAATTTATGTATTAATTTTATAGTTATAGCTATTAGATTTATAAGTTACTTTTAAAAAATATTATGATTATATACGGAATAATCGAGAAAATAACTATAACTTCGATGTTTGGAGACAGTAACGCCATCTAGTGACGCCACAAGCAAACTCAACTGGTATTGTTGGGCATCAGTACCACAGCCAATGTTGGTAAACGCGATATTTGTGCTCACTGGGCCAACGAATGTTATCGTTGTTTAGCCACCGGTACCAAAATGCACAAAGGCCCATTGTTAGGCGTCAGTGCCACAGCCAATGTTGGTAAATACGATATTTGTCATCATTGGGCCATCGGATGATATCTTTGACTAGCCAACGTTACCAAAATACACAAAGGCCCATTGTTGGGCATCCGTGCCACAGCCAATGTTGGTAAATGCGGTATTCGTCACCATTGGGCCAACAAATGTTATCGTTGTTTAGCGAACGGTAGCAAAATACACAAAGGCCCATTGTTGGGCCTCAATGCTACAGCCAATGTTGGTAAATGCCATATTTGTCGTTATTGGGCCATCATATGATATCATTGATTAGCCAACGTTACCAAAATAAACAAAGGCCCATTGTTGGGCATCAGTGCCACAGCCAATGTTGGTAAATGCGATATTTGTCATCATTGGGCCATCGGATGATATCGTTGATTAGCCAACGTTACCAAAATACACAAAGGCCCATTGTTGGGCATCAAAGCTGCAGCCAATGTTGGTAAATGCAATATTTGTCGTCATTGGGCCATCGTATGATATCGTTGATTAGCCAACGTTACCAAAATACACAAAGGCCCATTGTTGGGCATCCGTGCCACAGCCAATGTTGGTAAATGCGGTATTCGTCACCATTGGGCCAACGAATGTTATCGTTGTTTAGCGAACGGTAGCAAAATACACAAAGGCCCATTGTTGGGCATCACTGCCACTGCCAATGTTGGTAAATGCGATATATGTCGTCATTGGGCCAACGAATATTATCGTTGTTTAGCCAACGGTACCAAAATACACAAAGGCCCATTGTTGGGCATCTGTGCCACAGCGAATGTTGGTAAATGCGATGGTGGGCCAATACAAAATTAATGTTGGCTACGGAACGAACCTCATCCCAACGTTTTCCCTACCGTTGGCACCGTGGGCCCCAACGAAAATGCTACTAGGGTAGGTATTAGGTAACTGTGCGTACCTACAGTACAATAGCTATGGACATAACTACGTACAGATGTGTCTGTTAGAGTTAACACTCGGCGCGATTCGGGAAATGAATTACACATTCACTAGATATGAAATAGTAACGATATGTGACGTTCCACGACAAAAGGTACGCTATGGCGGTTGGCGCTTACGCTATTATTAAAGCCGCTCCAATATGATTGCGGCCATAAGGTACTTTTTATTTATTTATTTATTTAAGCTTTATTGCACATTGCACAAAGTATATACAAAAATGTACAAATGGCGGACTTAATGCCAAATGGCATTCTCTACCAGTCAACCATAGGGCCAAACAGACTACTTACTTACTACTTTACTTTTTGCCATGGAACGTCACATATCGTTACTATCATATATATAAAATTGAAAAACCAGAACGGGATAAAAAACGAGAGAAGAAGCGAGATGGCGCCTTACAAATGTCTAAAAAAGTTTTTGACACGTTTCTCGAATACGACGCACGTATGATAAGAAAAAACTGTTCCAATCTATTATCTAAATATGAGAATATAACTAGAACATAAAATTTATCGCTTTCGATGCGTATTTAATTTACAATAAGCAAATGAAATTTTCAAAATAACTTTATTCGGCCATCTTTCGGCAACTCTCGGTTGCTTTCGTTTGGCGGGGCTACAGATTAGACCAAAAAATCCGTAAGTTAAAGTAACCTAAATTATGTTTGTCATGTTGGTATACAGGTATTTCTGAGTTTTTTTACACGAAGTAAAATAAAAAGTGCTGCCAACCTCAACCTTAGTGTACGCCCATACGAGTGACTTATGCCATATATGACATCAATCAAATTAATATTGTCATATTATAAATAATTTGTATTTTGTGGTTTTAAATTTCTTTTTAAAACAAATTTAAAACAACAAAGTTTTTTGATAGCAAGTTATAACGTAGGTAGATAAAGTGCATGTACAGATATTTTTGAGCGACCAGATGAAAATATAAGCAAATGTACAGTCAGCAGTCAGCCAAATATCGTAATATAACTTTATTGCCATAGAAATAAGGATGTGTTCCGATATAGTGGCGAAATATTGAGAGACCACAGCGGCTCGGATACTGAGAGAATGGGAGAGGATCGTACCGAGAGCGTAGGTACTTGGGACAACAAAATGGGAGATAGCCGATCGACGGACGCCTAAGGTACCGCTGAAATGACGTAGTTGCTCGAGACCTGCTCAACCTCCGCCATGCCGACTGGCGAGAGCTATCGCAAGACCGAGAAACATGGCGTGATATGGTGTCGGCCAGGACTAACGTTGCGTCACCGTACCTATACTTCGTTTTTTTTAGCATTAGATATTAGGTAAACAATCTTGATGTGTCTTTTAATTGACCAACACATTTTAAAAATAAGTTACGGCAAATATGTAACAATTATGAATCTAATACGATAATTTATATTCTTCGGCTTTCATAAGTAATAATTCTTGATTTTTAAAAGCGTTTTTCAATTAAAAGACATATCAAGATCGCTTACCTTCTTGCAAGTTCTTTCTAATGCTAAAAAAAACGAACTATAGCCGTAGTAAGTAATGTTATAATATCCATAAAGGGAAATGGGGAGTACGTATCATGGTATAATAATATACTCCGCCTGGTACTCTCTTCCCTTCTTTTCGTGGTCACGTGACTGACACAAGTCTACGTCATCATGCGACAGCGCTATATGATATTGATAATATGCGATAGCGCTATACAGGGTGTAATTTTTTACGTGATACAAAATATGTTTATCTAACTCCATAAACAACTAGCAATTGAATGCTCCTACTCTCGTTGAAATCAGACAATTTTTTTCTTAATGTTTTAATTTTTTTTCGTGATATTTTTTGTACTTTTAAAGGATATTATGATATCAAAACAGCTTTATAAGATATTTAAAATGTAAAGTGAACTAAATTACTTTTCAAAGTAGCATAAATCACAAAAAATGTTTAATGACTTGTGATTTACGCTACATAAATTACACCCTGTATATATAAAGTGGCAATGTTATTGTGACGTAGGCTTGTGTCACTCTGTCTGGGAAGAAAAGACCATGTTTTATTAAGCCTCCTCCACACGGCGCGAAGCCGCGAACGCGAGTGTGGAGTCGATTTTCGCAGACAGCGAAATCGACTCCACACTCGCATTCGCGGCTTCGCCCGCGATTCACGCGCATAGTCTGGAGGGGGCTATAGACTAATTGTATCGGTGGTCGTCCATATTATTCTTAAGGCGGTAATAAATCTAATGATCTTTTTTGCAACTAGGCTTTAACACAACACAACTAGGCTTGCAACTAGGCTTTAACACAATATACAATAAATAATAATTTTATGTTGAAACAAGTTTTAAATAAATACCTACGTAGATGAAAAAATACAATCTTGCCTTTTATCAAATCACATCATTTTTTGAGAAATTTGCGAACTAAGTTATCCAAATAACGGCTACAATTTAATAAGAAATGGATATCACAGTTATAAACCCTGGCAGGATTAAATACATAATAATGTCGGTATTTCAATGTACATAAAACAAACTCTTTATTTCATTTACGCGAGCGAAGCTGCGGGCCCGTCTATAGACCAGCGGTGGAACAAAAATGGGTTTTGATAACATTAAAGTTTTTTCTTTTTTGATATGTTATTGTAAGCATGTTAAATAACATTCATGTAAAAAGTTAGAAAATTCTAGGTGGAGCGTTCGGCCATATTTAAATATTTCAATTTTTGCTAAATAACTATGTAAATATAAAATTAAAGTTACAAAAAACTTTAACATATTCAATAACACTTTAATTTATTCACAATATTCGGTTTTTAGAAATCTGGAACAGCTGCTTTCTGGTGAACGTAAAAACACGAATTATTATGTAAATACAGAATTAGAGTAGCTGATATTGCAAAATTACGATATTACCTATCAACTTAGTATACATGTAAAAAGTTAGAAATGTAGACAATGTGCTTGTCTAGATATTGATTTCTGGTTAAGCAGTATAGCCAATATTGAATTAAAGTTTGTAGAGTTAATACTACACGGTCATAATAAAGATCTTACTTCTCACACAAAAGATTAGAAATATAAAATCACGGCGACACTAAATACTGACACGTAAGTATGCATTCCGAGCTTATATTAAGTTACATTTCAAACGCGCGGCGTTTTCGCGCGCCGCGCTGTGCGCCGGGGCAGGAGGCAGCGATCGACGGTCGCGGGCTAGCGGTTAGCGCGGTGACCTTAAAAATACGCAAAGCGTTTATAAAATTATTATCAATGGTAAACAGTTATTTTACACAGTACACTAATGGAAACTTACCTTTCCTTATTTATTTCTATATGTACTAGGGATTGCCCGCGGTTTCGTTTACGTAGAATTCGTTATCGTGTCAAGTATAGAAATAATAGATACATTTGAAAATTAATTTAGGTGCATTGTCATACAGATAACTACCCTTGTTAAAGTATTCTTCAAATTCAATACACAGGTGTCATTTCAATACAATTTTGCGTAATTTGGCGCTTTTAGATTATAAATGACTAGCGCCATATATTTTTTAAGAGCGATCATCTCCGATAATATTTACTTTATCATAAAATCAATTTCAAACTAACGATATTTATCATTTTAAAGTCAATATTACCAACCAACTGATCCAATTTACCTACGGAAACAACTCAAAATTTGCATCAAATTAAATGCCACTTTTCTTATCCGTTTGGAACAATCAAGAGGGCCTTTACGAGCTGATGTGATGAAAATTTTATTTAACCTTCGTCCCTCGAAACCTTCACTACGCTCAAGGTTCAATTTTACGAACCACTCGCTACGCTCGTGCTTCAATTTTAGAATGTTTGAATTTGTGAATGTACTTCCTGCCTCGCACAGCCAAACTGTGGAATGAACTGTCCGATACGACCTTCAAACCTTAAAAGACCCCCATCTTAAACGCGCGTTGGCAACGCGCTTGCAACCCTTCTGGTGTTGCGGGTGTCCATGGGCGGCGGTAATCGCTAACCACCAGGTGATCCGTCTGCTCGTTTGCCTTCTATTTAATAAAAAAAAATGTTTCGCTTGTTTGGGTATCAATATTAGCACGAGCGGTTAATCAACAACTTTTCCCCTTGTAAAACAAATAAGGTAGGTGAAGTGCAGGCATATGAGGCCCGGCGGGTAACAAGGCCCAGCATTCAAAAATAACAGTTGCTCCCTATTATTCCCAATTATTCTGAATTTGTGCTTGTTGCTAAGAAGGCCCACTGTCAGTGCAGGTAAAAAGGTCCAGTCCCGGGCCTTATTGAACGTAAGTATGAGATGAAATATAAGATTAAAATATTTTAAGATAATTTTGAATATTTTTAATCTCTTATTAATAAGGTCGATTTGAAGAAACTTCTATAAAATTATGACTTATAAATAACACTTGCACTGCGTGGGCTGTCAAAATTGCTGCAGACTTTTCTTGGTCTAACTCTAATAATTTATCACTTGCTTTATTGACCTAAAGACGTTTATAGAATCAAAAAGTCTAATAACATTGAGGCACTTATACTTTTTAAAGGCAGTAACTATTTACAAGTGACTTTTTTTGTTAATACATAGGTAGGTATTTACGATAGAAGTGCGAAAAATAGATATTTTGCAACGAGTGACAAATTTTAACACACGGCCAAAGGGAGTGTTTTAATGTGCTTATTATAGCACCGGTGTCGTAATGTAGCACCAGATGTTCTGTCGAAATTATGTTAAAAGATAATACTTATTTGATACGAATAAATATTTATACTGTAAAAAATTATCCCACCAAACACATTTTCATGTAAATTGTTGCTAAGACGAAACCATAAGACTCGCACTGTCAAAAAGTTGTCAGATCTCTTGTCGAGCCAAGCTTCAAACTCTACAAGCCCTAACTTCACTAACTCTACACCTTAGTCAAAATATGTGGCTTGGCTGTTTCGCTACCGCCACATGGCCATAAGGTGAAAAATTTATTAAATTCATTATTTTTAGGGTTCCGTACCTCAAAAGGAAAAATACTGAACCCTTATAGGATCACTCGTGTGTCTGGCTGTCCGTCTGTCACAGCCTATTTGCTCCGTAACTACTGCACCAATAAGTTGAAATTTGGTATACACATGTAAGTCTATAACCCAAGAACATACATGTAAAGTAAATAATAGAAATTCAAATAAAGGGGTCACTTTTGAGATGAATGATAAATAGAAGAAAAAAACACTATATCTTGTTATATATCAAATTAAGGGGCTCATTGTGAGAACCTCAGATATTTTTTTTAATAATTTTAAAATAAATAGTTTAGAAGTTATTTAAGAAAATACGCAAAAAATGACCATTCCCCCCCTTATCTCCGAAACTACTGGGTCTAAAATTATGAAAAAAATACACATATTAGCTCTTTTCCTATAGATGCCAGAAAAACCTATTAGAAATGTGCAGTCAAGCGTGAGTCGGACTTAAGTACCTACAGTACCGGTCAAAAGTTTAAGTTCACTCTGTAAATTCGGTTAAATGAAGCTATAACACAATGTACTAATAAAAGTATTTAATAATCTTTTGTTACATAATAAATTAAAGGTAATTCTCTAATTTAAAACCACAATTAAATAAAAAAGATCAGTTTTTGCCAACTTTAGACTCTTCAAAATATCCGCCTTTTGCTTTCAATGCTGCCATACACACTTTCGGCATTCGCGTAATTAGTTTTTGCAGTGTTGATGTCGAAATTTTATTCCAACAAATGTATAGGTATTCCCAAAGCTGTTCTTTATTAGTTGGCCGCATTTTTCTCACACTCCTGTCCAATTCATCCCATAACAACTCAATCGGATTGAGGTCGGGCGATTGAGGAGGCCAATCCATATATTTTAATTCTTTTTGGTTCTCTTTGGATGAAATGTAGTTTTTGCACAACTTCGACGTATGCTTGGGATCGTTGTCTTGTTGGAAAACAAAACCTCTGCCTACAATCCGTTTTCCAGATGGAAAAGCGTGACGTTGCAAAATGTTATGATACATTTCCTTATCCATTATGCCATTGACTCTCACGAGATCACCAACTTTATCACCCGCAAAGCATCCCCAGACCATAACTGATCCTCCACCGTGCTTCACTGTTGGCATCACGCATTGCTTTATCATTCGTTCGCCTACTTGTCGTCGAACATATTGACGACGTCTCCCTCCAAAAATTTCAAACTTCGATTCGTCAGAAAATAAAACTTTAGACCACTGTTCAGACGTCCAGTTTTTGTGTTTCTGGGCCCATTTCAACCTCTTAACTTTATTCTGACTACGTAACAAGGGTTTTTTGGCAGCAATACGACCTTTTAGACCATAGTTTCGCAGACGCCGTTGCACTGTCGAAACCGATACTCGCTGTTCTCGGGTGGCGTTGAGTTCTTCGCAAATTTCTGGAGCAGTTAGAGTACGTTGGCGTTTGCTCTGCACGCAAATAAATTGGTCTTCGCTTTTAGACGTGATTTTTGGCCTACCTGATCGAGATCGACTGCAATTAAGACCGGTTTTTCGTTTTCGTTTCAAAGTACTCACGACAGCGGTTTGAGAAACCTTCATTTTTTCAGCGATTTTCCGCGTCGTGTAGCCCTCATTTGACAGAGTTACAATAACAGCACGAGTTTCGACACTAAAATCGGCTTTGCGACCCATTTTAAATGATTTCTAACTTCACGAAATCTCATAGGAAATACGGAACAAAAATATTAAATGGATCAAATTTTCCGAATAACATAAAACGATTCCTCCAAGAGGTATTTTTATTGTTATTTGGTAGTCGTGGAAACAATTAAACGTTTGAAATTCAAAACATATTCTATATTTGAACATAATTAAATATGATAACCTTATTTCGCAGAGTGAACTTAAACTTTTGACCGGTACTGTAGTTTTCCGATCCCTACGGGTTTTTTAAAGACATTTTACTCACTTTTCTCTAAAAAAAAAATATATTGTTAAAATTGTGTAATGTACGGAACCCTTGGAACGCGAGTCCGACTCGCATTTGGGCGGTTTTTGTATTATACTTACAATAGTTCTTGTAGAAACGAAACGACCAAGCCACATACTTTTGGTGTAGAGCTAGTAAAGTTAGAGGGCTTGTAGAGTTAGAAGCTTGGCAAGAGATCTGATAACTTTTTGACAGTGGTTTCGTTTGGGCAACATTTTACATCAAAATGTTTTTAGTGGGATTTCACTTCTTTTTGTAAGATGCTTATGACAATCTTCCATGCCCTAATTTAAAGGGTTGGGGGTGATTTACTATTAAAAATCCTGAAATAAGTATCTGGGGGCATCTGTTACACAATGTACTTCTTACTGATTCCCTATATAAACCCTTCACCCCATAAGGGTAAACTTTGGGGTTGAAATCTGCCTTCACCCCGTAAGGGTAAACTTTGAGGTTGAAATCTATTCTATATCCTTCCCCATAACAATACCTATCTACATACCAAATTTCAACTAAATCGGTTCAGCGATTATTGATTCCCCATACAAAATTAAACCCCCTGTTCATCCCCTTAGGTATAAAAAATTAATTTCAAGTTTTTGAATTTATTTGTTGTTTGTGTACTAAAACTATCTTACATACCAAATTTCAGCTTCTTAGAGGACTTCAGGAAGTACCCGGTATTGATGATCATCAAGTGAGTGAGTCAGTGACGAAATCGAAGTTTTTAGATATGAATAAAATCTAAAGTATAAGAGCTATGCAATTGATATGCTTAATAAGTCCGAGAACTTTGTTTATCTGGTATAATCCAACCCCAAGTTATGAGGGTTCCAAAACACGACGAAGCGCTTCGAGAAAAGGTAGATAGTGCCCTTATGCTTTGCTCGTCTGCCGTGCCCCCAGATGTTAAAAGATGATACTACTGTAAGTAATAAAGATTTATGTTTAGTTACCTACTATTTTCGCGTAAACTAGACAATTTTTATATCTTTAGTTATTAAGGCCCAAAATAATTATTTTCACTTATTATAAATAAATCCTCCTGTTATGAAGTATCAAATATTGTTATTTGTATATGTATAACTCTTAAGTTAAAAACAATAAAATCTGTTATTACCTACTGTCGAAATGATTATTTTTTGCGGGATTAAGTAATACACTGCTAGTGTTCAATAAGGCCCATAATAGGACTTTTAAGGTATATTTTCCAAGAGTATCGTAATATTTTTATAACTATTTTGGTATAATGAAGAAACTTAAATAAATGAGAAACCTATTTGAGTGAGTTTTTCATACTTCATATCCTGTTTATTAAAAAAAACCATTTTAATTTAAGGTGGGCTCTATCTATATAGGCATATACGGCCCACACGGAATATACAATAAGGTAAGTGGCCTCACTTACCTTATTGTATATTCAGGATGTATACCGTGTAATATTGAGCAGTTGGTTTATAATATACATATTATGATATTGACCTTGAATAGGACAGGACATGACAATAGGAACCAGAAATAGGTATAGTTGGTCAAACCATTTGTCAGTAAATAAAAACAAAAAAACTATATTCATCCTTTTCTTTTGGGTGCTAGTACTAGTGTAAGTCAAAGATAGTATGATGATTCTCTCTGTCTATGTTTGAAATGAGACATTCCTTTGACAAAAAACCATTTTAATTTGACAAAAGACCAAAAAAAACCATTTTAATTTAAGGTGGGCTCTATCTATATAGGCATATACGGCCCACACGGAATATACAATAAGGTAAGTGGCCTCACTTACCTTATTGTATATTCAGGATGTATACCGTGTAATATTGAGCAGCTGGTTTATAATATACATATTATGATATTGACCTTGAATAGGACAGGACATGACAATAGGAACCAGAAATAGGTATAGTTGGTCAAACCATTTGTCAGTAAATAAAAACAAAAAAACTATATTCATCCTTTTCTTTTGGGTGCTAGTACTAGTGTAAGTCAAAGATAGTATGATGATTCTCTCTGTCTATGTTTGAAATGAGACATTCCTTTGACAAACTATGTATAGTAAAAAATAGTTGTGAATATTTTGTATATTTTTATTACAATATTAGTCAAGATAATGAAATATAGCTGGTCAAGCAAATCTTGTCACAAAAAAAAGGCGCGAAACACAAATTTTCTATGGGACGATATCCCTTCGCGCCTACATTTTTCAAATTTGCCGCCTCTTTCTACTGCCAAGATCTGATTGACCAGCTGTAGGTATTTTTACGTAATAAGATATTTTAATTTCACGTAATGTCCGCATCTAATTTATATATGTGCACGGTAAACAAACAAATGAATGATAAGAAAAGACAGACAGTGTTACTGAGCGGGAGGTGGGGCGAGGGGCGAAGTATAGGTAGGCTATGATAGGCTCTCGAGCGCCGCGCCGGCGACTGACGAACCAGCGCGACGTATGTATGAATTTCGCGCCTTTTTAACTAGATTTTACTATTACAATGCAAGCTACACGCAGAAATTTCTTACTTTCCATAATATGGCTGCGTATATTATTTTATAGTAATAGACTTATTTTTACAGACTCTAATTCAATATTGGATCTTATAGGACAAAAAACGCATATTAATTCTAGAGCATATATCTTATTCTTCTAGCTTTTTAGCGTGCCTATTAACTTAAAAAATGAGATATGTTGTTGTGGATTTATTAAACTTTAATTCAATATCAACAAAATAATAAGCTAATTTGTAGTTTGACAAAGAAGCACGTTAAAAAAATTTCTAATAATTTTACATTATAAAGCGTCATACATATTATAAACAATGGAACTTAAACATTGCACTTTAATTCAATATTAAAAAATCATTACTAAAAATATATAAATACCTAATTTATATCTAACGCTCGTTCTAACTTTTCATCATATATTGCAAATATGCTTAAAAATATGTCCCATATCAGATAAGTATCACTTTTTCAACTTTAGAATTATCAAAACTTATAGTGCAAAAATCCGGTCCCACTATTGAGCTATAGTTTTACTATAGAAATTGACAATGACAGCGACGCGTTCAGTACCGGTAGCAGCTGCGGTTAGAAATGGAATGTTACCATAACGCGTCGTGTCGCCTTGGATAGTTTTACTTAGCACATATTTACACGAGAAAAAATAAATAATTTAGTCAAGGTTTTGGTCCAGAAACAAAGACATTGTAAAATAACGCATGTGCAATTTGCACCTTTTATGAACCAACCTTGTCGTCACCTTACGAGCAATTTAACCAAATTTACTATTTGTCAAACTCTTTTAAGTTTCCTGTACAGTAGGAAATATATCACGTAATTATTTAAACAGGAGAGAATATAAACCCTATCAGGCCTATTCGGATTTCGAGATAATCACAAGATCTAGAGACGATTTAGAGATCAACTAGATCTACATGATATCGACTAGATGTGACTTGGATATCTAAGTCATAACTTGAAATCGTTCAAGAGGACCTCCAGAATCGCGGAAACGTCAAATTTGACATATGTATCTGCCTGCCAAATATCTTTAAATTATCCATATCGTAACTTGTTGTTGTCTCTAGGCGAGATAACGACTCCATAGAGCGACTGGTCGTACAAGGAAGAGTGGAGGGAACCAGATCGCGCGGCAGATCACCTATGCGCTGGACTGACCAAATAAAATCCGCAGTGGGAAACCGCGTATCTGACTGTGCCAGACAGTCTGCCAACAGGGAGAGATGGCGGGAGATCGTGCGAAGAGCTGTGTCCGCCTCTACTACCGATGTGGACGCCTCAACGTGACCACGACCGCTCTGTCAAGAGCGATACGACAGAGAAGAAGAACTTGTTGAAGTCTAGTAGAAATCTAATTTATTTTCCGAATCGAGCCGTATATCATCCATCCATCAGCTCGGCTCACTCTCATAATCAAATGGACGTTTTGATATTTCATTATTTTAATCATAAAAATACTATTCAATTTTTTTAAACATATTGTATTAATCACTACACCTTATAAAATCAAAGTCCCCCGCCGCGTCTGTCTGTGTGATTGTATGTTTATTAGCGATAAACTCAAAAACTACTGAACGGATTTTCATGCGGTTTTTAGGTGTATAATTTGTTAACCCGTGCGAAGCCGGGGCGGGTCGCTAGTGTATTTCATATAGTTCATAGTTTCGTAACTGAGCCCGAGCTAATCCTATTGTCTATTGTTAAGTAAAACCGCATGTGCTGCTTATACCTGCAAAAAAGGGTCATACTCATTCTATTTGGCACCTGAGCGAGGGCTAGTCCAACGCTCAAAAAACCAGTGTAGGTGCGCTCTCCGATAACGCGCCTTTGTTACGCATCTCGATGACACATTTTAGACTGGTTCTGTAGTGTTCGACTCGCCGGCACTCAGTAACCGAATTACGCAGGTTTTTATGCAGGTGGTTGTGGCACGTGGCACGAGCGGTTTTACTTAACAATAGACAATAGAATTAGCTCGGGCTCAGTTACGAAACTACGAACTACCTATCTAGTGAATGTCTAATCTATTTCCCGAATCGCGCCGACTGTCAGGCGGAGGTGCCTGTCAATGTACTTATCTGTATCTGCTATCGTAAAAAACCGTTTTAATTGGAAACGCATATTCCCTAGTTAAGATTAGATATAATAATATATTTTTTAATACAGTTGCTCAAAAAGTGCTACTTTACGTAGCTGTTTAGCGTGCGGAAAGTTGGTTATCTCGAACTAGTGCTTTTTACTTTTCCAATTTTTTTAAATTTATTCTTGTTCCAATTCACGACTACTTATTGATGAGTGTTAATATTAGTTTCCTTTAAACGTCGTAATCAGCATAAAAACCTACCGTTAATGTTACGAAAAATATTACATATTTCATATTTAATTACTTACCTCTTCATCATTATAACACGTTTATTTTTTAATATTCAATATTGAAAATTCCGTTCTTAATAAGTTGACTGAATGGAACGGAATAGCTGCCAAACGCCCATAGATATAATATACTTAAAGACGACGTCTAACCGAGCTGTCACTGTTACCACTTTTGTTTAGTGTACGATTAACAATGTTTTTCTTATTTTTTCGCAACTGTATTAAAAAACGTCGTTCGATACACGTGCGGAAATGTCATTCTTCACTCGTCCCGAGTCTTGCCACTCGCCTGCGGCTCGTGGCAAGATATCTCGGTACTCGTGAAGTAATGACATACCTTCCGCACTAGCATCGAAATGTACTATTTCACCATACCAGCTCAGAAAGGTTTACTTTGCACTTCAAAAACTGATAGCAAAGTTGCATTTTATTCACATGTGAGGCAAAGTAATCAAATGCAAATTTTGAGTTGTTTTCTTATGTTTGCTGGTAGAATTGACTTTTAAATGATGAGTTTGATGGATGATAAATATTTAATAACATTAATTTGGATTTGATTTGGTTTGATTTTGTATTAATATTTGCTTCGGGTTGGTGTGGCGAATAATTTTGTGCTTCACTCGGGGGCAAATTTTGTTTAACCCTCGTGCTTTGAAACCCTCGCAACGCTCAAGATTCCATTTTACGAATCACTCGCTACGCTCGTGGTTCAATTTTGGAATCTTTCGCTTGCTCGGGTATCAATATTAGCACGAGCGGTTAAAGAACAACTTTGCCCCCTCGTAAAACAAATAACTATAGATGCATGAAATAACACAATTGTACGTAGGTATATTCCTAGCAATCTATCTCGTTTTTTCTTAAAAGGAAGAAACTGGCAAGTGCCTATTTACCTAAGTATCATAAACATTTTCAAAGTCTTCAGTAAATTAGTTAAATCTTGTTTATCGCTCGTTCCGTATATTAATTGGCCGAAACTTTGTCAAGTGCTGCCGTTGCGTTACAATTGGATTATCTATAATTAAGAGTTGTTTTGTTCAGACCTCCAGAACTTTTATGATTTGTAAAGTTGTCTTTTTCCTGTATTTTTAAGATCATTATCTGGTCGTCTGTTTCTTTTTATTGTTAACTCTCTTTGTCAATATTATTATACCAATATTTAGAAAAACATACAAACCGAACAACAGCAGGCGTATTAGGGATAGCTTCCACGTGATAAAAATAACTGTCGCTTTTTAACTCTGCGGGATAGAAAGTGACGAACACCGTTTTATCACGCTGTCGCGTAGACAAATACGAATATCCGTACAGTATGTTTTTGAAATTAGATATTTACTTAATAAAAACGTGAAAATATTTATAAGTATAAAATCTTCGAGCAACTCCGGCTTGCGCTCGAGCAACACGTCGAAGTATAAAACAGCCAAACTCTGACAAATATTTCGATAGCAAACATTAAGAGAAAGATTCCACAGGCTTTCGCGCTCTTAAAATGAAAGCCTCTAATTTAAACAAATACGTTGAAATTTCTAACTCGCAAATTACGGAGCTCTTTCATAAATATAATATTTAGACTAATTTGTCGAGATGTAATTAAGATTTGTTTCTCGCGCCCTAAAGAAAACGTGCCAAGCCCCGCAGAATCAACGCTATGCGTGACGATAAGAAAATTTTGTTTTATGTTATAAACGTGTGGGAATGAAGGAGCGTTAATAATACTGTTTGTTTTTAGTTCAGACAATGATATTGTGTTTAGGTCTGGTCCTGAAATAAGAGATTGACCTGAAATCCCAATATTATAATTACTATAGTTTAGTCATTAAGCCCCCTCCCACATCTGGCGTCTTTCGAGCGTCGGCGTCTACAATTCTATGGCCGCGCTCGACGCAACGTCGACGCAACTGCGCAGCGACGTCATTTTCCAATAGCGCTGAGTGGCGCTGACCAGACGCCGACGCTCGAAGGACGCTAGATGTGGGGTGGCCCTAAATAACCTATTTAAATGCATGTTATTTCGCGAGTTATTTGTTGGTTAGTGTGCGTAATTTTGCGATATCTGTAAATATATATATTATTAATTATGCGGCGAATATGACGAAGCGTGTATAGCGAACCTTCTTAAGTTGATAGTTCGATAGTCTCGGACGTAGGCAGCGGAGCAACGGTGTCCAAGGGTTTTACCACCAAAACAGAGGGATGCATAACGGATTAACGGGTATATAACGGGTATAAAACCATCGTAAATAGTTCATTACGACGCTTACATAGGCACGAGGCCCACGCCAGCCTAAGCTGCCGGTCGCCTTCTCTGCGGCCCCGAAACCTGACCCCGCTCAAATGATATCACCAGACTAGGGGGGGTTGGATAACGGCTGGTAGCGAGAAAGCTGGCCTACACCAGACACAAAATGACGGTGATCGACCACTTCACAAGGTGGGGTGCGACCCGACACAGCCTTCGCAGCTGGAAAGCGGAAGAGGCCCCTCACACCCTCCCAAAAGGGGGTGTCGAAAAGAGACACACACATAAACAGTTCACTTACTCAGCCTCTTCGATAGTCTCGGACATGGCTAGGAAGACACAGTTGAGCAGGATGGTGGCCATGACGATGTAGTCGAAGTACTGGTTGGTGGAGAGGTAGACGCACGCCCGCCGCAGCGGTGACCACGGGGACCACCAGAATAGCGGGCGCGTGGCGATAAAGCGGTGGATGTAGAAAATGTAACAGTAAACAGTTCACTTACTCAGCCTCTTCGATAGTCTCGGACATGGCTAGGAAGACACAGTTGAGCAGAATGGTGGCCATGACGATGTAGTCGAAGTACTGGTTGGTGGAGAGGTAGACGCACGCCCGCCGCAGCGGTGACCACGGGGACCACCAGAACAGCGAGCGCGTGGCGGTGAAGCGGTGGATGTAGTTCTTGCGGAAACGCTTTGAGACCACGCAGAATGTCTGGAACAATTGAAAAGAAGCTTAGTTATATTTGTTTTGCACGATTTTAGGTAGTACATACATTTTGTTTAATAGTGCATGAGTAGTCAAAAGATAAACGAAGTGACAAGCTGATATTTTTCTAGAAAAGAGGAAATCTGCAGGGGAAAACTGGAATAACCGAAATCGTTATATTTGTAACTTAAAAAATAGTACCTATACCTATTTGAGTTTATTTTCATAACATTTATAACAGGTACAGAGTACTGAGGTACTGAGACAGACGTAAGTAGGTAGATAATGTTCTGACCCCATAACCTTAAGTACCTACTAGTCAATTTACTATGTAGGTATCCTTGTAGTATCGTTTATATATGTCTGTGAAGTTGGCATATCAAAGTCTAGCAGATCACGTTTTTATTGGAGTTCTATTAGCATGCACCATAGTTCTAGAGTTCCTGATACTTTTTAGCAATAGTTCTGTCGTTTTTACCATGAAAACTCTGCGATGCATTTTATATGTACTTATTTTATTAGGTACTCCTAAATAGTATTCATGTGCCTACCTTTATTGGTCGTCCTATTTTCGGAACTATTGCAAACAACCTTACAGAAAGTTTATTAGAAAATATTTAAGTATGTGCATTGTGCTTACATGTTGGAATGTAGGTCACGGCTTTTAATATTTAACGTAAAATGTCGGATTTTTGTTTAGTAACAATATCGTGATTTAGTTTTATCTTTATTTAGCATTACCTAAGTCGACATGTTGATAATGTCAGTGGATTGGTATTAGATTGGCTTTAGATTACCTTTTATATGTGTTAATTGACACACATATGACATATGACAGGTAATCTAAAGCAGGGTCTCGTTTTACCTAAATTGGGTTTAACCTGATAAACCGTCATTGTCTAACGTAACAAGCTCATCGTCATGGCAAAATGTGATGATTTAGGTAGGTATGTACAGATGTTTGTTAAACTCACCATTCCTATCGCGAATGCAAACAATCGTTTACTTCGATACCAGTATAAGTCTGACGTCAAGATCTGTAACAACTGTGCTTGTGGGATATTGGATATTTTATGCTAGTTACTTATTATGAAGTACAAAGTGGCATTCTCATCACTTTCAAATCACTGATGAGTCTACAAAATTAAGCGACCTGTGTAAAAAAAAAAATGTTTATTTCTCGAGGCCAAGTAACGTAAGTGTATCCTATAGTCTGTATCTTTAGGTATTTAAGTAAAAATATACAAACAATATGTAAATTTTCGGGTAGTTATAACATTTATTGGTCAACCGACCAAATACAAAACCGCCTGGACCAGTCACTGAACGACCTGATTTGAACCTATTTTATTTTCAGATTTTGTTTACTTATATTTAAAAACAGAGTATATGACTGGAGTCGCCCTCCCGCCAAAGGCAATGAACGGCCAGGCTCGGATAGTACGTGTGGGTGTAGCGGCGCGTGCCGGGGTGCTTTCGAGACGCCGCACTGCGTCACGCGCTAAACAAAGAACGCAGGCTTTCCCTGACTAGTTAAATCGGTTTAGCCTCTGCTTATCTTAGGGCCATTCACTAACCCGGGGTTAATCGGTTAAATCTACAGTACAATTTGACACTGACTTAACGGTTTAACGGGTTAACCCCGAGTTAGTGGGATGGTGCAAGTGGCGCTTATTTGTTTGTCGTGTCTGTCTGTCTGTCGTGTTTGTCAATACTAAAACTGAACCTGGAACACTCTACCAAAGCCTCGCTTTTGCACCCTGCTTCTTTGTTTTTCTTTTATAATGCTGAAAGTCCGGGATTTGGCTTAACAAACTAAAAATTTAAAAGCAAGCCTTGGAATAGTTGGAATATTACAATAAACTTTTGAGAAGTTTCAAAACAGTTGCGTGGCGTGGGAGGTGCCGCTGAACCTTTCTCAGTCAATCAATCGGGCTTTTATTTAAGTTACATTTGGCTTGAGGTATCTTTATAAGTGTAGAGGTCACGTGACAAATTTTGAGTAGTACAAAGATGTGGTAAAAAAGTCCTCTTTCACGATTCATGATTATGTCTATGTTATTAATGCTTTGTGTTAGGTGACTCTATTGAACCTGTATATTTTGTTAGGTACCTACCTACACATAAACAATCTGAAATATAAGGTAACATATAGGGCAATAGTCTAAAAAGGGTACCTAGTTGTATAGTTCAGGTTTGTAATCAATACATAACCAAGTTTGCTAAGACCTACAAGAATCTAACTAAGCACGTAGTAAACTTCAAACAAATGCATTGCGATAGTAACTTTTAGATGAACGGTTCGATATAAATGTCTATTCGCCCAGTTGTTTACTTGCGTTCTAGTTCTGAAAACTATTACTAGTTACTTGGAAAATACGTAAAGTTACTGCTGCGTTTGCTTTAAATAGTAAGTGTAGTGTTAGTTAAGAGTTTATTACTTTAAAGCTCTATCCGCCACTTGCACTATTCCGGCGTTAACCGGTTAAACCTGGAGTTACCGTGGTTACCAGTAGGTACAATTTGACACTGGGTTAACGGTTTAATTGCTTAAGGGATAACTCACGTTAGACCGGGCCGTTTCCGGGCCGGAGCTTCAGGGGCTTAGTTTTCTACGATATGACAGGTGATCACGTGATGACTTCCTTAGAAAACGATGCGCCGTAAGCTCCGGCTCAGACACGGCCAGTACGGATATGATGGTCGTATTTGTCTACGTGACAGCGTGATAAAACGGTGTCCGTCTCTTTCTATCCCGCAGAGTTAAAAAGTGACAGTTGTTTTATCACGTGGATAAATGTGGATAAAGCGATCCATAATAGGCTTGCTGTACGGATATGATGGTCGTTCTTGTCTACGTGACAGCGAGATAAAACGGTGTCCGTCACTTTCTATCCCACGGTGTTAAAAATTGACAGTTATTTTATCACGTGGATAAAGATGGATAAAGCCATCCATAATACGCCGGCTGGTCTAACGTGTGTCAGCCTTAGTGAAGTGTAACACTATTATTTTATCTTATAGAGTTAATGTCACCCTAACAACAATAATCTGTGATATATACAATAAAGATGCGCTATTATAAAAGCTTTTTGCTTGTTTGCGTTTTAAAACCTATACGTAAGAGATTCGATTTCAAATTAAATAATTTGTATGCAAAAAACTGTCAGAGATTATTTTCTTTTTAACTTAGGTAGGTAATACAATTATCTAGATTAGATCAAAGTCTGAAAGAAGTGTAATGTAATGTGTACATTTGAAAAGGAGTTAAGTGAAACGGTACGTAATCTTCTGAATCCAAAGAAATTGAAAATTAACAAATTTTTTAAACGAAACGTGACCCGCATAGAGATCCTTTAGGTTTTAGTCATAACTTACTTCATCATATTAATCTTAAATTAAACTCACATCCAGCAAGACAAAGCTTTAAATTTAAATAAATTACTCAGTAAGTCCTAATAACGTGTCTATTACCATAAATTACTGTCTATAAGGCTTAATTAATACTACCCATTATGCTCAAGAATTAAAACACAGTCGAATAATTACTGGTTTTCATACAGTTGCAAAGAAAGTAACGCAAAAGTCCCGAAACAAACCCTAATTAGGACACACTGCGGTATGCAGGTCACGTACTGGCGCTGTTTGATACGCACAAAGCCGTATGGTTGCGTTTCCAATTTGCGTCTCTCACATTTGCCGTCAAGTACTTATACGGCATTTCCTGGCTTGTCGGGAATCAATACAGTACGCAGTATTTTTCCTGATTTGTGCGGGAGTAATGATGTAATTAATAGGTACTCATGTAGCATCGATTCCTGAATCCGAAGTCAGGTAAAATTACGCATTTACCTGACTTCGTAGACAACGGTTAATTTACCACACCATTACTCTTACCAACTCATGAAAATGTTCTCATAAATTAAATCTAAATCTATAATCTAAATATAATTAATATGGCAATTTGCAATATTGATAGTTATAATGGTTGCTTTTGCAGTTTGATTTTTGGTCAGTTCTATATTACATTATTGTTGGTAGACAGTAGAACTAACATAACGCAGAACGTCACTTTCTGAAATTGTTTTTTAAGCGGCGGGCGAGTAGGTATTAAAACTAGTAAGTCAGTTTTCTTGGATATTTTCCACAAATCGACAATCTAAAATTGCCTATTTTGCGTGATAAACTGAGGCAGCGCTACTCTAATCACTCCACCTCCTTCACGAAACGCAGTATAAGTGTTAAATATTATTAAATGGTCTAATGGTCATTTCCGAATACGTTCCCTCGTGGCACGAAATGTGCGCAAATCTTGTAGAAGTCGGAAATTAGGCGTTCCCATCGACCCAAACACAAACATGACACTACCGTAAGTCAACTTGTTCGATTGTCTCGGCTCGATTCGGGAAATGAATTAGATCTCTACTAGACCTCAACAAGTTACGATATGGATAATTTAAAGATATTTGTAAGATAAATATGTCAAATTTGACGTTTCCGCGATTCTGGAGGTCCTCTTGAACGATTTCGACAAGTTATGACTTAGATATCCAAGTCACATCTAGTCGATATCTAATGTAAATCTAGTTGATCTCTATATCGTCTCTAGATCTTGTGATTATCTCGTTTCCCGAATACGCGTCTACCTTGATTGGATAATGGCTATTACTGAATTAAAGAGTGAGTACGCACATAACTTATAAGAAGTTGTATTATGGTCACGCTTATCTCGTACCATTTGATATAGTATAATTGTCATTTTGGGCTCTACAACCACCGGCTACACCATATATGCTAAATGTTTCACTACGTGGTATTGAGGTACAAATTCATGACCGAGGGGAAGCCGGATTTGGATAGCTTAAACCTATATCAAAGGAAATTACAAAATATCTGGTGGCGAGTATTTATTAAAGACTGCATTTAACCGAACGGAAGTGTCTCTGCAAATGCGCGTCACGGCTAATGTGCGTCATGCTTTAGTGTTAACAAATGGCTAGTTTCCACTTTCAAGCGTATTTTTCATAAAACGCAAATATAATAGCGTTGGTAAAATAATTAAGAGCGCGCCAGCGACGCGGTAATTAGTTGAACCAGACAAAGAATATTTAATTGAAAGTGCTTAATTATTATAAGTAGACTGAACATAAATTATAATGAATTTTCGCGCTCCATCTTTCTCTTCGATTCTTTAAGGCAATTAAGTACAAGCAAAGTTGAAAATGACTATTTTCACAAGATAAATCCAGTTCCGTTTTTCTTTTTCCTTAGCATTTTTCCTGCTAAAATCTGTACAGCGTCGTCTTAAAATTTAAAACTTTTCAAGTTATAGTAAGCTTTTGTATATTTTACAGTTAATTTTAAACGCAAATTGGAACGTTCACTAGCTCTATACCTACGCTCGAAAAGCTTAACAAGCTTAAGTACCTGAGAAGCTGTTTTGGAAAGTTGCATGAGGTAGCTTCGGAAACGGGATAAATTCTAAAATTGTAGACATTTCCTTGAAGCCAATTAAATAAGACTTTATGCGTCATGCTTGTTTGTGGTCGAAAATTTTTTGTGGACTTTAGTGATTCTATTTTTATCCTGTGTCATTTCTTTTATCAATGTACTTAAATTAAGAGCTGTTGCAAGCAGAAACTTCTGAAAAGTTTACTGTTCTTTTATTGTGGTTAACAATACGCAATAAACATTATTTGCACACTTCATTTTGTATGACACAAGACAGATCACCATGTTTACTGGAAGCCAGTTTCATTCCCTTATTTTTGCGGCCCCCACAATACTTAGAACACATACAGTTGACACAAATACATACGTCTCATTCGGTTTAATGCCTTCACTGACTTCTTCATCAGTGACCAACCACTTGGCGTGGAGCCAGCCGCCGCAGAGATTTAGTGTAACCGGTGAGTAATTGACTGAAGCGTATAACACCAATAGGTTGTGGTTGAAAGTTTTAAGTGGAGGGTATTTGGCGATTTCCCTTTATTTTTATCTAGTGGTAGAGGTCAAAAGTTTTTGCTCTAGTTCAGCTTGTGGCTGATTGTGGTTGAAAGTTTTTAGGTGTTGGGCGATATTGTTATATTTTTATCCCATCTAGTGGTAGCACTCTAGTTTACGCTTTTGTTCAGCTTGCGCCATTCTACAATAGAAAGTGGGACAATATGATAGACGGTACGGCTCAAAATCATCCGTTTTCTTAATTTGCTTTTCGCTCCTAACCAAAATAACCTCTACCCCCTACACCCCTACCTAATAAAAAAAACCGAACAAGTTGGCATCCCAACTAGCAAAATCACGCTAACAACAGTCTCTAGACTACAATTTTGTCGCTCTTATATTGATTTTATATCATCGTATAAGCCCGGGTTTGGGCACAAAGCATAAGCGTATTTATTTTAATATCGTTCTAATATCAGTCTAATTGAATGTTGTTTGCATTCACAGTAATCATTTTCAAAACTATATTAAGCTGCTTTAGGCTAATATAGCTTTTACGTAAGTATCTTGTAAGCCTACATAGGCTTATATTGGTCGAACGTAAGTATCTTGTAAGCCTACATAGGCTTATATTGGTCGAACGTAAGTATCTTGTAAGCCTACATAGGCTTATATTGGTCGAACGTTAGAATCTTGTAAGCCTAAATAAGCTTATTTTGGTTTGAAACATTCTATTTGTGAAGTATAAATATACGGGTGAAATTAACTGCAACGTGACAAAAACATATTAGTGTAAGTGTTTATCAAACTTTTTATGAATTATGTTTAAATATAATAACGTGCTGTTTATCATCGTCTGTTTATGTTTCAGGGTAAGTATTCACATGGGAAAATATTATTTATTGTAAAGTAGACCCTGTTTTACACTTCAAACTTTATGCGCCTACTCAAATATGGTATTTGAATATTTTTATAATTATTTTATTTCTTTATTTTGTATTGATAGTCAGCCATTGATGTAGGTGCATTTTTCAAGCGCACTATTAGAGTATTTTAAGCATTCTGAATACAAATGATGTGGCCATGTTGAATTACTTATACTAACAATAGTGTTCCCAAAAACGATTTAAGATCAAACCATCTGATATTGATCTTCTCTATTGTGATATAAGTGTCTTGATCTTATATCACTCTAATATCTTACTAAAGTGCTGCTGTTGATCTTATTATAGCTTTAGTAAGATCAGAAAAGTACGTACTTACAGTGTTCTTATGCTATGTTAATATTAGTCTTACATTCTTACAATAGCATTTAGAAATCTAATATAAAATCAAATGAACTAAGAGAATGAGGATATAAGACCAGGTACTCTCAAGTTCAATGAGACTTCGTAAATGTTGTTGTAAGAGCAAGAGGCTTATAATAGTATTATGCTATGTTGATATTAGTCTTACATTCTTATAATAGCATTTAGAAAGTCTAATATAAGATCAAATGAACTAAGAGAATGTGGATATAAGACCAGGTACTCTCAAGTTCAATGAGACTTCGTAAATGTTGTTGTAAGAGCAAGAGGCTTATAATAGTATTATGCTATGTTGATATTAGTCTTACATTCTTATAATAGCATTTATAAAGTCTAATATAAGATCAAATTAACTTAGAGAATGTGGATATAAGACCAAGTACTCTCAAGTTCAATGAGACTTAGTAAATGTTATTGTAAGAGCGAGAGGCTCATAATAGTATTATGCCATGTTGATATTAGTCTTACATTCTTATAATAGCATTTAGAAAGTCTATTATAAGATCAAATGAACTTAGAGAATGTGGATATAAGACCAGGTACTCTCAAGTTCAATGAGACTTAGTAAATGTTATTGTAAGAGCGAGAGGCTTATAATGGTATTATAAAATGCTCTTATATACATATATAAGACTAGGTAATAAGACTAAACTTACTAAAGTGCGTATTAGCTTGTCTAAGACTAATATAAGAGCGATGACAAGTTCAAAACAAAAATAAGAGCGCTATAAGCTCACTACTCTTATAAAGTGCGCAATCTGAGACTTTTTTGCTAGTTGGGATAGTACCAAAATGGCATAGTTATTATGGTTAATAAACAATAAGCTGTGTCAGGTAAATTATTTTCCATTATTTCCATTATGTCAACATCAGGGAGGAGAATGGGGTTTGTTACGTTTGTATAGTCTGACAAAAAAAGAGTAGAAATTAAAAAAGTGGCAATACTTTAGTGTGTCCGTTACGATAATTGACAACTATTTGTCATAGGTACACACGGTAGATAAAACTGTGCAAATTGGACTGCACAGTTTAATCGCTACGATTTATAGTTACGTGTGTAGCCGGCATTAGATTGAGTTGGAAGGGACTACGGTATTGCCACTTTTTAATTTTTACTCTTTTTTGTCAGACTGATGTATGGCGAAACGGTCGTCTACTGAGTATCGTCTTAACTTTCGGAAACAGAAAAGGATAGTTAAAACCAAGAGCTCTTTTAGTTTTGTTTTACGTTGGCTCTGCAACCTTAATGAATGATGTAAATAGGTAGATTTTTCTTTTAGGAATGCGTGCCTGGGAAGTATATAGAGCTAATCCGGTCAATGTACAACCGATGTTGTACACGCGTCCGGTCAGCTGCTGGCACCACCGACAAGTTCAGTGTCACGGTAGGCTTGCACCAGGGATCGGCTTTAAGCCCTTACCTCTTCCTGCTTGTTATGGACGCTCTGTCGTCAGACATACAGGAGGAGGCACCCTGGTGTATGCTGTTTGCCGATGACATTGTGCTTGTTGGTGAAAACGAACTTGAGGTGCAGAGCAGACTTGAGAAATGGCGGCAAAAATTGGAGAATGTTGGCCTAAAGATCAGCAGATCTAAAACGGAACACATGTTCTGCGATTTTGGCGGTCTCTCCAGTTTTGCTGCCATAGAACTCGACGGCGTTACACTGCCGGTCTGCTCCGACTTTAAGTACCTCGGTTCGCTCGTACAGTGCGATGGCGATATTGACCGTGACGTGAAAAACCGGATTAGCACAGGATGGATGAAATGGCGACAGGTCACGGGAACCATTTGCGACGCCCGAATGCCTCTTCGGTTGAAGGGTAAAATTTATAAATCAGTTATAAGACCTGTCGTCATGTATGGATCAGAGTGTTGGGCCCTAAAGGTGACGGATGAAAAGAGATTGCATGTAGCGGAGATGAGAATGTTGAGATGGATGTGTGGCGTGACGAGAATGGATAGGATAAGGAATGAGTATATAAGAGGAAGCCTGAAAGTTGCACCCATAACAGAAAAAGTAAGGGCAAATCGCCTAGCGTGGTACGGGCATGTGATGCGGAGGGATGAAAGTCATGTGACGAGAAAGGTATTACGAATGAATGTGGAGGGAAGTACGAGGAAAGGAAAACCGAGGAAAAGGTGGATGGACTGTGTGAGAGATGATATGAAACGAATGCAAGTGAATGATGAAATGACGGGCGACAGAGAGGTGTGGAAGAGAAAGACATGCTGCGCCGACCCCAAGTGAATGGGACAAGGGCAAGAGAATGATGATGAGGTAGATTTTTCTTTCTCACCACGAATAAAGAAAAAAACCATGAAATTAATTAGTTTAGATAAACCATAAATAATAACGAATTGCCCGTGATTACAAATACATTCCGGAAATAGGTTTTTATTCACAATTTTAATAATGCATACTCTCGCGCCATAAATATGCATTAAGTTTTAATATCAAACGCATGCTTGAATTATGACCGGGATGTGTTTAAATAACATATTCATGCGTTCAGAATAACCCGTAATTAATTTCAACACTGGCTGAATTTAATTAATTATTTTTTTAATTATTATTAATTTTTTTCATAACAATACAGTGATAGATACTTCTTGTTAATTTTTGATGTTGCAGCAATAAACACGATAGTGCCTTTCATGTATATGCTAGATCCACTAAAAAAGGTAAAAAAGATAGTACCGTAAAATCAGGTAACTTTAGTCCACGACTTACAACTGTAGTATATAGGTACATCACAATACTACATTTAGGTAGATATAACTAACAAGTTATTAATATAAATATGTGGGTAGGCCGCTCGCGCTTGACCATGTTTTTAGTTTAGGATAAACCGCCATTGAAGTCACTTCGTGTTTCTTTCTATCGCCCTTTACATTTTGGCAGTCGGTAGGATCCGAACCTACGCTCCCAAAGGGAATCTGATTTCCAATCAGAAATTAAATTTTTTGTTGGTAAAATTAAAGTTCCCGTAAAATGTGTTAAGTACATATTTTCAAATTATGTTGAGTGTATAATATTATAATATAGAAAAAGCATTAGTGTATCTAAGCTTCAAAATAAATGTAACAAGTACAAATAAATCATAATGGCTCGTTAAGAATCAACGCTAAAAACTGGTCCATAGCTGCACTTAAGGACTATTAGGTACCTGAATTTACGGTACTTCGATGCATATGCAAAACTGAACTGAATGAATTCAACAACACCCAAACTGCAATAGCACTCAGTGAGCCAATCTGCGCTGTAACTCAAACGGAATATTGAATGGCTGGTTAAGGGGAGATCAGCGTTTTTGACCAGTTTTTAAAGGAAAATCGGTTAAATAGTTATTAAAAATAGTCCGTTTTTAATATGTTGCACCTTCTGTGCCACTAATGGATCATATTTTATCAGAATACAAAAGTATTATCAATGAAGATTAAATAATCCAGGACAGAGTGAATATGGAATTTAATGTTTTAATTAAATTAAATAAAAAAAATAGCGATATTTCGATGTTAAATTCCGGTATTGAATTATCGTAAAAATCTGTCGGATATTCTGGTATTTCGTATTATAAAATTGAGGTGTCGCTCCCGACTCCTTCCTTCTGTAAAATCAAAGTAATTCAACAACACGATAATAAACGAAATAATTATGTTTTACTCTGATATTAACTAAGTAGTTAGTACTCTCGCTGGTGGCTGGATCAAGGGTCAGATGCAGAAGGCGGTGATCGTGGACACGGCGCGAATAGTACGCCGGTTCCTCTCTCTGCAGCTCTGACCACCGGTAGCTTGGGCCTTGCCCCGCTGCTGGCGGCAACCTAGGTTAGGTTTTTTATGATGTGTTTATATGTATTTTTATTGTTTTGTAAGTGTTTTTATATTTTACTTTTATATTCATATTATAAACAACCTAACTTGAGATGCTCAGGAGATTGACTCCTTAAAAAGTGAACCCAAAATCATTATTCGAGCAGACCACATGGCCGGTCGTTGTGGAAATTCTTGGAGGCTTAAATGTTTATATTCTATGTATATTTCATTATATGGATCCATTCATAAAGTTTATTAAGATAAGTTATCAAACTTTGAGGAAGGAAGGAAACAATTGATAAGAAACCTCTAAATCGAAGTTTATGTTTAAGTTAAACCTCTTCACGTTTCCCCTTAATACGGGTATCGTCAAACTCAGTTGTTTAATATTTAATATCTTCGAGTTTATATCGGTGTAATACTCAGCCAACATTATTATTTAGGTTATTAAATTTCACCGGGTTTTGCCTTACACCGGTATTTTATGACGTAAATATTTGTTCGTATATTGGTTATGTGAGCATTATGTGTTAAACGGTTGGTTGATTTTGCAATTTGAAAAAGCGTTTGCAATTTAAAACCATACGAAAAACATATATTTATAAACTATCCTCTTTTACCTTGTACTACCAGCTTCTTTTCCCTTACCTGTGTTCCTTCTTATCCTGTCTTATGTATCTTTTCCGTGAAGTTATTATAAAAGCCATTTATTATCCCTAATTGCGTCGCGGGTATTAAATACCTACGCGTGTTTATTGTAATTTTTTTATGTATTCTGCTACTACTACTTACTACCTACCTATTTATTTTGACTTCGAATACCCAGGTAACTTATAGTTCTTATAGTTCTGTTTTTAAGTTCCCGTTATATCTAATTAATAAAAGTATGTAAAATTATATTTAAAACTTAGCGTACTATTTTTATTTTGTCACTTCTGCCACTGATTGTACCTATTGATGTTGTCGTTAAACGACCATATGTAGAGGAATCCTTGTACACTATTTGGAAACGTAGCTAACGTACATAATTCCCTTCTATCTGAACCGCAAATAGCTCTACAATATGGTAACGGCATCCGACCATTAGTGGTTGTTAGCCAATATTGCACTTCATTGCTTATCTACCATAACAAACCCCGATTTCAGAACAATACAGACAAATTTACACATAACCGTAAATGTTACATTTATTATAATGTCTATGTTAACGTGGTATCATTATTAACATCAACATCATAATTACAATAAATATCAAAATAATTTGCTGGACAATTATGAGCCTTTTCAATGCCAAGGATCCACACAACAACCAATTATTTTAATTTCTAAGCAAGCTATTACATTTAAAAGTAGGAACCTAACAACATGTATTCTTTAAGTGTTTCCCATACTACAGAAAGTTATAATAATCGTATTTACAAATGTTCAGCCCGTGCTTAATTGCAACTGAACAAATTAACTGCTAACAGCAATGGTGAGTACGCGCTCAAAACCGTCATACAACATTAGGGTACCTATTAAGCAAACAGTACACAAAGTTTGGTTGTAAAGCCAGGCCGGGTATGGGTTTGCGTTACAGTGAATCGTGTATACAGTGGGCCATTATAAAATATTGAAACTGATGCAGTTAACCCGATAAGCACCACTTGCATCAACCCACTAATCCGTGGTTAACCGGCTAAGGGCCACTTGCACCATTCCACTAACTCGGGGTTAACCGGTTAAACCTGGAGTTACCATGGTTACCAGTAAGGTTTGACACTGGGTTAACGGTTCAACCGGTTAACCCCGGGTTAGTTAATGGTGCAAGTGGCCCTAAAAGTCGGAAGCTAAACTCTACACGGCGTTTGCAAAGTTTATAATGCCACTGCCTCACTTTGTTTTGTTGAAGTCGGTGCAAAGTTAGCTTAGACGGACTTTGATTGATGGTAATTTCTCCATACAGATGTAGTTCTTTTTATTCTAGGTATATGAAAATGTAGGTAATATCATACCATTTCATTTACTATTTTCCACAGCAATCCTATTTTGTTTATTCTTACGATGCTCTTATTATTGTGAATTTAAAACGTTATCATATTCCGAATAAACTAATTTTACTTGAAATAAATTTTGAAAAACATGTAACTTAAGCACTGAGAATGATTCTTTGTGATTGTATTCAGACTTTGAGAGGAAGTAAATAGTGGCACCATATGGTAAAATAAAATATACCAAAGAAACAATATGGAGTATCTACTCGTATTTGTAACCCTTATCGCTAAAAAAAAGTGCTCTCTACTAAATAAAACCATTATGAATGATCTGATTATAATTGCTATTGTCTTTCACTGTTTTGGATTTGCTGTATTTGTTATGATAACTGTGTAGACACCTGAACAAAGCTTAGTTCCTGAACAAATAGGTTCCCAACTGAAACACAAATCACAGCGTCGGCTTAATTAATTTGTTGTTCCAAATTGCTGTAAACTTTTCTTGTAAATTCGTATTTGTTGGCCGTCAGTTCTATTTTGGGAAGGAATATTGAAAATAGAAGGTACAAGCGAACCCCAAAAGGGATACAAATGTACAAGTGTATGTGTAAATCACACCTTCAAATGAAGTTTCAAACTCAGGTGCGATGTTTAAATAATTTATTATCAATTTGACACGATACAATACGAATTGAATGCCACAGTGAAACAATTTTGAATAAGTTGCATGAGCGACATATATTTTTGGACATGTACCTATTTGTATTTTTTTTGTTTGTTGACAACTTTTTATAGTAACTAATAAAATGCCATGTCATGTCTCTTGATGTTTTCAAAAATTAATTACAGGGCAGGATGATAATAACTAACTTCGTTATTAATAATTACATGAATAAATTCTATGTCTAATAAGTGTTATAAAATGAATACAAAATTAAAATTAACTACAACTAAAAACTAAAGCTAAAAATTAGAAATACCTATCAAAATTTTGCGCCCTTGGTAAGGTGCCCATCACGCAGGCAGCGTTCCCGCGCGTAATTCTATGTCTGGTTTAATTTATCGCCTGCATTGGATTTACTCACTGTATGATTTGGTTTATAAATAAATATGTACGTAAGAGTTCAGGGTCAGCAAAACAAAAAACAAATGCATTAAGATTGCTATCAGGCTATCACATATGTAGAGTCTGTGCGGAAAGACAAGAGTTGTAGAATGTATGGGCAGGCGCGGCTCACTCCGGGATTTCGTGCTTATCTGTGCTGATCCTGACAGACGCGTTTTGTTAGAGAGTGAGTCTTCTGTACCTAGTACTATTATTTATTCTGTGGTATGGGCTCCCTTACAAACCACGACTCTTCTCTTTCCGCACAAACTCTATCGGTTTTGAAAGTCGACAAAAACCCACAATTTGGTTAACATCGATCACTGCTCGTTCAAACAACGCTGCCGGGCCCGGAGTCGTAATAAACTGACTAAGAGCATATTGAGCTATATTAGTGTATGTAAGGGTTCGAGGGTTCCGTATATAAAAAGTGATCACTTTCATCGTCTATAAGTTCTGAACATTCGTTTACTCTCGATAGTTTAGAAACATTATTTGAAAGTAGAAAGGGCTCATCTAGACGTCGAACTGTCGTGCGATTTTAGTTACATTGCGGACTTTTGAAGTTACTTCCAATCAATACCACTGTAATTAAACTCGTATGCGACTTTTCACACCGTCTAAATGAGCCCTTAGTTCTGCATTTTCCCGCGTTGGTAAGTGGATATCTAACAACAACCGTTTAAATATGGAAAAGGAAAAAAAATACGTATAATAAAAAAAATCACAATTTGAAGCCAAATAATTCGCTAACCGACCCCGAAAAATTGTATTCAGCACCAATAATGTGTCATTGTAAATGGAGGTGCCTTATTGACAACGGAACCCTAGACTGGGTACAGTACCCGACCCTTCAATTTGCATACCCTTCAGTGACGGCAATTCAATATATTCGTGTGAGATGAATCTCGATGGAGGGCAATAGGGAAAGCCAATAGTTTAACATCGGGCCAAGCGATAGGACCATTGACTGATTCTTGAAAGGATAGGATTTTATTTTGACATCCCAAAACAGTAAACTGGGGCGATGTGATTTTTTTTAAGTTACCAATAACCATGTATTCATATCGTACTAATGTTAGGGGTATATTTAGAGACTGTTAGACTTTTTTAATACCTTGCAATGCAGAGGCTGCGTCTAATGCATTAAGAGAATTAAGACTGATAGATTATCTTCAGCTAATTGTCCTGCGATTAAAGTTTGGTTTGTTAAGGGGCCCACTGATTAACAGTCCGCCGGACGGTATCGGCCTGTCAGTTGTTCGGAACTGTCAAAATTTTGTTCTAACTGACAGGCCGATACCGTCCGGCGGACTGTTAATCGGTGGACCCCTTTAAAATCGTGAAAATTATATCATACTAGCGACCGGCCTTAATTTCGCACGGGTAAACCTTAACAAATTAAATAGACCTTCCTCAAGAATCACTCTATTGATAGGTGAAATAAAAACCGCCTCTCTCTCATGAAAACGAAAATCTCCCTCGCACTTATCTATTGCCTCGCACGTAATAATAAATTGTCAAATCACAATTGGCTTCTTAAGTAAGTAAATCTAAGATATTTTATTAAAAAAACTGAAATACACACAAAGCTTTGTCACTGGATCACTGTTGTTATTTATTATTTGCCCCACCTGTATACGTTGTAAAAAACAAATATTAGCAATGTGAATCCAAGGTCCGGATGTCGGCGACAGATTCATTCATATTTACAGCCAGATTTAGTTGTGAGCCCTCGCATAATGGGAAAGTGTTTCTGGTTATTTATGGTTATTCTGACAAACCCTTTTACATATTACATTTTGTAGAACTATAGTTCGTTTTTTGCATTAGAAAGAACTTGAAAGAAGGTAAGCGATAAGACATGTCTTTTAATTGAAAAACGCTTTTTAAAAATCAATAACTATTACTTATGACAGCTGAAGAATATAAATGATCGTATTAGATTCATAATTGTTACATATTTGCCGTAAATTATTAATAAAATATGTTTTTCAATTAAAAGACACATCAAGATTGTTTACTTTATTTCTAATGCTAAAAAAATAAACTATATGCTAATGTACTTTCTACTTAGGGCACACTGAAGTAAATAAGCAGGTTTTCATTATAATTATTTTTGATGTTAAGTAATGTATAAGAATAAAATAAAGGTCCAATATGACTTCATGTAATAAAGATATGGTTTTCCCTTATTTTATCTCGTATTGACTACTATTATATTGCACACAGCTGTATATCCAAGTTGAAAATCAACTTAAGTTTTAGGCAACACAATCCTTCGTTTAATAGGTTTAAAATACCTTTATTTTATAACTGCACGACAAACCAGTTACCCCGGCTGTGGGTTCATTCCAGGGACGGAATTAAATTATTTGAAACGAGTCTACCCTCATTTAATACGGGCATATCTTATTTTCTACCCTCAACACCCTGGCAAACGTTCTTACAGCAATTCAAGTGAATAAACAGATTGTTTAATTGTTGTTTGGACTTTGGGTGTTTTTAACCCTTATCTTGGCATCGTAACACCCGTGATACATGGAACTTAAAAAAATCTAGCAGGTTCACTTTATTACCTAACACAATAATTCTGCCATCAATATGTCGAGCTACCCTCCTTACTTAAAGAAAAAAATAATTGACACGATTGTCATTGTAAATTAATTAGTAATAATCAACATGGCGCCGCGGAAACAATAGATTTCGGTTCGTACTGGAAGTTTTGCATTTATTTCTTATGTTAGTATATATTTTTCTATAATCTACATTTTGATATCTTTACTGCCTCTTAGTGCATACATATTTACAATGCCTTCGAATTTAAAAACATTTAATACACAGAACCTTACATGAAACTGTTATGTATTATATTTGATACACTGCCAAGAACTCAGAAATGTACATATCGAAAGGATTGTATTACATTTAATACATTGCCAAGTTATCGTCAAAATATTTTTACATGATTTTTTTATTTTTTTATTTTTGTGGGGTTACAAAACATGCTTCAATTGTTTAATATTAGTTGTCGTATTATTTAGTTATTAAACTTTGATTTTTTAAGTACTAGATGTTATTTAACTATATATTCGTACGCTGTAGCATTATTGCTACGCCGTAGCCGCCCGTAGCACGGAAAAATATGTGTATGGCAAAAAATGGCCCCAAAGTAAAAAAAATGTATTTTTTTTTCGTTTAATTATTTGTTTACTTTTCATATTTTACTCAACTTTTTGCTGACAACTTTTTTGAAACTTTACGGGATCAAATTTTCCGCCCATGTGATCAGGTATTCGTAGATATAATTTATTTTTACAGGTGTAATAGTCATCCGATGCTTTAGATTGCGTTTAATTAGCAGTAAATGCTAATTTCTGTTGCATTACATGTTTTATTTTTATTAAAATCTTCATTTTTCTTCTAAAAAGTAGGTAACTATTTTGTCGAGTTATTGGCATTGTATCAAATATGATACATATGATTTTCCGAAACTGGAAAATCCTGGATTTTTTTTCTTATTTTTTAATAGTCTAGTATGCTCAATAGGTAACAAAAAACTAAACAAATGTTTATATTTAAGATATTTTGAGCCTTGCCAAGATAAGGGTTAATTAGGTACCTACCTAATTTTAATGTTAATAAGCATATTGTTACCGTAGCCATATAAATGTTGAAAACTTTTACAATCATTTAATCCGAAGTTGTGTGTCAGAATATTATGGTTCACCGAGCGGGAAATTTTGTAACCAATCGTATTTTTAGTCATTCACATTTCAGATTTATTTTTTCAACATGGCAGAGCCATGGAGATTCTAAAGGCTCTTGCACCTCTAAATATTATTGGTTTCAAATATTAGTTTTTGAATAAGATGCTTAGTTTTATCTCGCTCGATTTTATTTGAAATACCTATGAAAATCTCGTTGTCAGTGAAATATATTCATGACTGTCATATTTTGCACCTTGCCAAATATGTATTAATATCTTTTCCGTTACCGAAATGATGAATTTTGGTCAAACTATTTTCAACCTTAAATGCAAGAGCATTAAGCCTACAGTGAAAATAACAATAGCGTTTTAGCAGCCTTATCAATCTTCAGCAGACACGGAGAATGGACACGGACATTTGGTTGATAGTGGGAATTTGGATGAATTCTTGCCCTTTTCCGGGACAATAGGAGATATTTTATTTCCATCTATCTTTACAATTATGCCTATATTTAAAGTCGTACCTTGTCTTAGCGACGATCAATTCAAGAGTCGCTAGAAATCTCATATTATTGTCACTGTGACAAGGTACGAAATGGGTCGGAAATTAAATTCTTTGACTGTTATTGCAACAGTGTAACCTTCTTCATCTTGCGTTTTCAACTTTTCTGATACGTCTACTTCTCTACTTAGCGTATAAAATACGACGCGTGTTGAACATGAAAGTGCAATGGTGGAAATCAGTCTATAGTTGCGCCAGTGACTTTTCCTGACTAAAATGACTTAGACAACAAAAATAACGTCTTTGAAATGTTATTAGTTGACCCGCATACATATTATAACTAGTAGGAGCGACGCAACAGCTAAGTCTAGCCGCTCCTCCCGGCGATGACGTCACAGCATGTCGCATTGCCGTCGCGCCCACGTGCTCCTACACTTTACTTACAAAACCTCTTATTAGCTCACATACATCCACGCTAATGTCTACTTTAAATATTCATTAACAAGGTTCGATTTATACTGACGTTGATTTACAGGTGGCTTGAATGAAGTTTCGTGAGTTTTATATTTATTGTTAAACATTGATTGGAATTGGTTATTGAATTTGAGAATAACATCGAGGCAATTTCATGTTGAAGCCATGTTATTCAATCCATAAAATTATTTGCTTTATGTTTCTAGTTCCCCTCGCCCTCTCGTGCTTGAGAGAAGGCCTGTGCCCAGCAGTGGGACGTATAAAGGCCAAATTATTATGTGTTATTATTTACTTTATTCATTTAATTTCTTAGGTTAGGTTATTTATAATATGAATATAAAAGTAAAATATAAAAACACTCACAAAACAATAAAAAATACATATAAACACATGAGGGGAGGACAGAAAGGGGAGGGTCCCCGCTCCGAGTCGTCCCTTGTGCAAAGGCTGTCCGTGGTGATCCAGCGTGGAAATGCTGCGAGCATCATGGGCACCTTTGCACCGGGAACGGCAGGGAGCAGTTTGTTTTCTTAAATTTATAGTTTTAATTTTTATTTGTAAGCCTTAGTTGTATGTTTTTTGTCATGTATGTAGAACTTTTATAAACACATTAAGTATAAAAAACATAAACTATTATTATTGTTTTTTTATGTTTCTAGTTAACTATAATATGTAATATGTAGAACTTATACATTTCTTATTTAAGGAAATTAACTTTATCTCGCTGTGTGTTGAATCCTACCACAATCACAACCTCGGAAGCTTGAATATTACATGAGCTCAAAAGAATTTCAATGTTCCGAATACAATCAGATTATTTTAACACGTTTAAATCGTGCTCTTCCTCATCTCTTCCTCCTCAAAATTTATTCAGAATCGTTAAAAAAGATGGAAACTTAAGAATCACTGTATTTTTTCTATAGGTAGATTAATTACGCTACTGTACCCAGTGTATTTCCCACGTTAAACTCCATTTTTAAACTCGTCCCTGTAACTTGTATTCTAACTTTCACGGTACTTACCGACTAAGAGTTGTTTTTGACGCGGTCCCTCACAATATTCTTGCGGCGCGATTCGGAAAATGATTAACTAGATACGATATAGTAAAGATTATCTTTACTATTTCATATCTAGTGAATCTCTAATTCACTTCCTGAATCGCGGCGCCAGCCGCCATAAGGTACCTTTTGCCGTGGAACGTGACATATCTTTACTATATCGTATCTAGTTAATCTCTTATTCATTTCCCGAATCGAGTCGTTTAGGCGTGATTTACAATATTTAAAAAAAACCGGCCATGTGCGAATTGGACTCGCGCACAAAACGGCAAAAAAAAAACGCTTTTGTTATAGTAGTAGTAGTTAAATAATTATTTTATTTATGTTATTCTGTTCTTATAGTGGCAAAAAGAATTGCAAATTTCAACTGTCTATTAGCTATCACGGTTCATGAGATACAGCCTGGTGACAGACAAACAGACGTACAATGGAGTCTTAGTAATAGGGACCTGTTTTTACCCTTTGGGTACGGAACCCTAAAAGCTAGCCAGTAAAAGTGAAGGTATTTATCGAAATGTATTTTAGCCAAATGTGTTTTTAATGACTGTCTGTGTATGGTATACTATTCGGGAGTATTTGAGTATTCATTTCCCGAATCGAGTCGTTTAGGCGTGATTTACAATATTTAAAAAAAACCGGCCAAGTGCGAATTGGACTCGCGCACAAAACGGCAAAAAAAAACGCTTTTGTTATAGTAGTAGTAGTTAAATAATTATTTTATTTATGTTATTCTGTTCTTATAGTGGCAAAAAGAATTGCAAATTTCAACTGTCTATTAGCTATCACGGTTCATGAGATACAGCCTGGTGACAGACAAACAGACGTACAATGGAGTCTTAGTAATAGGGACCTGTTTTTACCCTTTGGGTACGGAACCCTAAAAGCTAGCCAGTAAAAGTGAAGGTATTTATCGAAATGTATTTTAGCCAAATGTGTTTTTAATGACTGTCTGTGTATGGGCGATTCTCAGAGATGACATTCGGTGCCTGACTTCGGTGCCAAAATTTTTTTTTTACTTATATAATATGCGAGTTTATTTCCTAAAATCTACCCTTAATATAAAAAATATTGGTAGTGGAGGCCTCCATTAGAACCTTATAGTTTTCAAGATATTTGAGATTTAAAAAAACACCGAAATCATGTGCAGGCACTGAAATCAATTTGCGTCACCGAATTCAATAATGCTTACACCAAAATCACATTTAGGTTTTATATCTCAATTATATAATTATCTTAATCATATTTTTCAATCCTATTTGTTGATAAGCGATGTAACAAGGCTAATGATCTCGAAAGCTTACATAAATTTAATAGATATAGACTCATAATTTTAAAATAACCAAATTACGGCTTGTAAATCAACATCTCTAGAAGATATCTCACACTATATGACTGGCCTCATATAATAGGGTGATGAGCTGTCCTGAAACGAGTTTTAGACATGTCGACATTGTCGACCACAAATTCGCACATTATAATCATTTATTCATTGCATTATTATATCCATGAAGGAGAAGATGTTTGTTTCACGCAATCCGACCGCACACGCATCTAAAAAAACTTATGTTACCTGCACCCGATAAACAAAACACTCTTGAGTGGTGTTCAATGCTCATTAAATATTTAATGTACTTATAAAGCAATGTGATGCAATACGGAAAACAAGTATTTTTTTAATAAAAGAGTTTAAAAGCGTGAAATCCGTCAATTTAAAACTATAATATTTGAAGTAGTCGAGTAATGCT
The DNA here is from genome assembly GCF_963556715.1 of Cydia fagiglandana. Classification (NCBI taxonomy): domain Eukaryota; kingdom Metazoa; phylum Arthropoda; class Insecta; order Lepidoptera; family Tortricidae; genus Cydia; species Cydia fagiglandana. The sequence goes on from NC_085947.1 coordinate 7,786,863, forward strand.
TGAAGATCCAATTACCAATGAATTATGATCTCCAGCACCCTCAAACACTTGAGCTAAATTGTAACAAAGTTGTTGACAAAGACATAAGACATTGAGGATTCTTAAAACATTTGCTGTGTTCAATTTGTGTCTATGGCTATGCTTTAGAAATATCGATCAGTAGGTACGCTCAGTGCCTTTGAAGCGATCTCGACATTAGAATGCAATTTTATTTTTAATCCCTTGTTCTGTACATCCTGTCCCTTGGGTTTACCTTGCATAGTACTTACATACACAAGTTATTTTAGAAGAAGTGGGATCTAATTGACTACATTTATTTAACATGGCTGACATGTTTAAAGGTATCGAGGTGTAGGGCCTCCGGTGATACAGAGGACAACGAACATAATTTACTTAATTGGTTGGAAAAGAATATCAAGACAGAGAAAGAAACATTGGGTCTATACGTCTGGTTTAAAAAACTACTCATAGTGAACTATGATTTTGTGTACCTACTATGACATAATTTACTTACAAACATAATTTTACGTTTGTACAACGTATCTTTCACTTTTTAGACACAATAAATTAGTACAACAAACTAGTTTACAAAGCAGGATTCGAATTCAGTGATCACTTTTTTGATGTCGGTGGTCAAAAAATCCACCGAAACCAGGGAAATCAACACCAGCGATATCAAAATTAATCGCTTTTTAGCAATTACAGAAATAGCATGAACGATACAGAGGAGATGTAATAATGGTGGATTTACGTACTTTCGATGACTTCTTAATCACTTACATAAGGATAATTGCACTAAAACTTTCGTAGTAAATTGCACCACCGATCTCAAAAAAACATAGGACCAAACCCAGCGAAGGACGGAGAAACGTTTAAAAAATCACTTTATTGTACTGTGACTGTACCTCTACTTTATTCAACGGTTAAGGCACAACTAAAGCATACTATGTTTGAGACACTGAGTTCCTGGTCTACAACTTTGAAGGAGTACTGACATGTTTTGCAAATTACACCGATATCAGTCACTAGCCCGGGACACATCGTAAATTTGGTTTTATTCAATGTGTTGAGCAAACACATTATTGTGATATAAAGAATATGATAATCTAACTAATACCCTATGCGTGAATACCCATAATAACTCCGTTCTAATGCCCCATCTTGAGTAATAATTTTTTGTTTCATAAAATCTGGGTGCGGGACACGCCCACCGAACATCATTTTTGGCATTTGAATTTATTTTTCTTGTATTATTTAAATAATAAATAAATAATTTAATAGTGTCCCAGACAGAATATAAGCTGAAGATCATGCCTAAATTAATTCAGATTTATTGAACAGTAAATTCAATCAATTACTGCCCCGGACACGTAAAAACGGCCCTCCTGAGAAATGCCCGTATGGTATACTATTCGGGAGTATTTGACATAGGATGGACATGGGTTACTTCTGTGATGTGTCGTGAGTTAGTAAGGGCAGTTATTTAGGTATATAATAAGCACAGTCTTTTCCTAGAAAGACTTGAATGTTGTCTACGCTGTGACCTCTATTGACAATGGCTTAAGTTTCAAGATGACATGTACTGGGGCTGGGACCGCGTCGAGCACCAATACCAACACCTTATATATTCAGCAAAAAATACGCATAGACAATGGGGCCGATTCGGATTTTGAAATAGACATCTATTAGATATCTTTTAGACATTACCAAGATACGATAACGATATGTTTAAGATCTAACCTGTCAAATTTGACATTTGCGCGATTCTGGAGATACTCTTGAACGATTTTCACAGGATATGACTTAGAGATCCAATTCACATCTAATATATATCTTACTCTATCTAACGTAGAAGTGACATTGGTTGCCCGAATTGCGCTGCAAAAGAGAACTAGTTGATATAGAATAGAATAGAATATAGTATAAAAGAAAACACAAAATAAGATTATAAAGTGCCACGAAATGGCCCCATCTCAGCATGTTGCTGGTGGCTTCCAGCGCTGATCTTCCGATGAGACCATATCTAAACTATCTAGAATGGATCTAGTACGTGTCGTCTCATGTGAATATCTTGAAGTTCGAATATGGCAAAATGTGTATGAAATAAAATCAAGGAAGATTTTCATAAATTTTTGAAAAGGCGGTTTGTTTAATAGTTGCAAGTATATTTTTTCTATGTTTTGAATATTTGATTCGTAATGACTGTAAAAAAAGGGTTCCATGGATTCCTATTAGAGAGAAAATTCTTTGTAGCGATTTGTCACTCTAATACGTCGTACATTTACAACGAAAACATTATTTTAGTTATCCCATTCAAAAACGTAGGTACATAAAAAGACGCGCCGCAGTTACACAGTCCTAAACACTTTTTAACTCATCAAATAAGTTTCCTCACCAAAAAACATCTAAAAATGAAGATGGAACTTCACACCTCTCAAGTCGCGGCCACCTCCACCGCCTCGTTACTGCACGTCAAACGTGACGTGCGTCACGTTCACGAGTGTCGCATCACCCGCGTCACTCGCGTCAAAGGTAATGAGGCCGCTTAATTCAGCGCCCGATGGCGCGCGCCCCTGATTACTTGCGGTCGCCGCCTGATATTGTATTAATGTTGAACTCGTTTAAGTTAAGGAATGTTAACGTTGCTTGCTTAACTCGGGAGTCTGGTGAAGCAAAGGTTAAGCACTTTTGGTGATGTTACCATCCTGCATAAACTGATGAAGTTGTTCTTTTTAACCGACTTCCAAATCTCAAAGAAGGAGGTTATCAATTCGGTTGTATGTTTTTTTTTTTTTTTTTATGTTTGTTACTCCATATCTCCGTCATTACTAGATCGATTTTGAAAATTCTTTTTTTGATTGAATGTTTTTTTGACATACAGATTGGTCCCGTTTTTGTCAAAACCCAGTTCTGATGATGGGATCCATGAGGAATCGAGGGAACTCCTCAAATCTTAAAGGCATACATATAGTGATTTTTGGGTTTTTATCAACAAATCAAGCATATACACCCAAAAAAGTGACATTTGATGAAGTGGAACTGCTGATGATGATCAGAACGGAACTCTTTAACGACGCATAGTTCACGGTTGGCGATTTGTCCTCGTCGTTATGTTTGTTAAGCAAGTTAAGTTTTTAAGCCACATTTTTGTCAAGCTCGAGTTCTGATGATGGGATCCATGAGGAATCAAGGGAACTCCTTAAATCTTAAAGGCATGCGTATAGAGGTTTTTGTATTTACATCAGAAAATCAAGCATTTTCATTAAAAACTGTTGCATTTGATGAAGTGGAACTGCTGATGATGATCAGAACAGAACTCTTAAACGACGCATAGTTCACGTTTGGCGATTTTTCCTTTTCGTTATGTTCGTTAAGCAAGTTAAGTTTTTAAGCCACATTTTTGTCAAGCTCGAGTTCTGATGATGGGATCCATAAGGAATCGAGGGAACTCCTCAAATATTAAAGGCATACGTATAGATTTTTTTGGATTTTCATCATAAAATCAAGCATTTACATTAAAAACTGTCGCATTTGATGAAGTGGAACTGCTGATGATGACCAGAACAGAACTCTTCAATGACGCATGGTACACGTTTGGTGATTACGAATTTCGATTTTGACTTGGACTGGGACCCGAACTCGGACTCATACCCGGATCCGGTTCGGACCCGGATCCGGTTCGGACCCGGACCTGGACTCGGATCCGGATTCGGACCCGGACTCGGACTCGGATCCGGACTCGGACCCGGTCTCGGACCCGGACACGGACCCGGACTCGAACCCGGACTCGGACCCGGACTCGGACCCGTACTCGGACCCGGACTCGGACCCGGACTCGGACCCGGACTCGGACCCAGACTCGGACCCGGACCTTGACCCAGAAAACCACTATGATACCTTAACTAAATAAACAACTATGATTACCTACCATAAAATTAATGTAGGTATAAAGTACGATGATGCCAATCTTACTAGCCCCTCCCGCTTAAACCCCCGTACACCGCACGGCATGCGCCATTAAGTGGGTTAGGTTAGGTTCGAACTGCGATCCGCACAGAACCGAACTGCTATCTGAGGAGTGGGTTAGGTTAGGCTAGAACTACGACCCTCATGGCTCCTCTTCACGATGGGCCAACGCCGGTCACTCCAAGGGACGCATTTATGCGTTAGAGGGAGCAAGTGATATTGCTATCTCATTCTACCGCATGGCTGCGTCCCTTGGAGTGGCCGGCGTTGGCCCATCCTGTAGAGGAGCCATTATACAGAAGCGAAATGCTAGTAGAAAAGTGGGTGGTTTTACCTCCTTTTCTACATAGTGTACCATCTACAATAATCTTTCATCGGCCCCATGGAAGTCGGTTTTTTTTTCTTAAAAATTATTAAAAATTAATATCTGGGAGACCGAACTTTGCTCGGAAAACATAAAAACTCAAAAATGCGCGTTTTCCCAGAGATAAGACCTAGTTAGATCGATTTATCGCCCCCAAAAGCCCCCATATATTAGATCTCGAAATATATATATAAACAAGAATTGCTCGCTTAATGGTATAAGATTTGAAACTTCCCATGCGATATAATGTTAGCGAATGTAATTATGGTCACCGAAGGTTTGGAACAATCAATCCTAAGAGTACGTTGATGTAACACACACGTACGAAAACGCAGTCGTGCGCGTTCACATCACGAGTAGATCAGTATACTAAATGAAACTGTCTCATTCAGTCCCAGTCAGTGTAGCGTGTAATAAAACGCGAACAACATTTAAACAATCAGCAAAAGTGAAATAATCACAACGTAATGCCAAAGCATAGAGATGGCATTAGTCAAAATTCACTTTTTATTATCTAGTGGGGCCTGAAACAGCAGTAAAATTTAAATACATTGCTCCCTAGATGTCCCAATGATTTAAATATGTATATAATCAATCAATCAAGTAGGTTGAAATGAATAAATGTCTAAACAAAGTTACTCTGCATCTTTAGGTACTGAAATAAAAGTGAACAAATAATTTGTACATTTTCGGGTAGTTATAACATTTATTGATTAACCAACCAAATACAAAACCACCTGGATCTGTCACTGAACGACCTGACTTTATTTATTTATTTAAACTTTATTGCACAAAAGAAAACTTATCGTACAAAAGGCGGACTTAATGCCAAAAGCATTCTCTACCAGTCAACCTTAAGCCTACCTACACACCTACATTAAACTACATTATTTGATCATGTAATGTTTTCATCTACCCTCAACTGGCTTAAGAAATCAGTTCGCTGCTTAAGAAGCAATTTGAGGGTAGATTTTGTTTACTCTTTTTTAAATACCTAAAGATACAGACGTACGTAAAGTACCTCTTTTTATCGTTCTTGAGAATTTGAAATATATCTACCTACCATGCCTAGATAAATAATAACTGTAAAATAAACTGTAGCTGGAACTTTGATCAGTGTGTTCCCCGCGGCAACGCTTCCAGCCAATTTCCGCGTGCACTGGATTCAATATCTTGCAACTCACGACACATCAAACTATTTCATATCCGTGCTTGCTGCCTCAGTTCTTAGAACTCTCTCGGTTCGTTTTAGAATCTCTATCGTTTTTAGAATCTCTATCGTTCGTTACATATCCTTCTAATTCAATAATATTAAACAAAAGAGTAATATTTTATTCAGCAGATAACGTAGTTAATGGTAAAAACAATCAAAAAATAACTTTAAATTATCTAAATTAAATAATAAACTACAACTAAATAAAATATTCTATTCGTAAAGACCTCCGCGAGCTGTACCTACCAGGTGCAAAGGTGCCCGTCACACTTGCCGTGTTGAATAGCGATGGCCAACCTTTGCACCAGGTACGAACCCGCGCGAGCATCAGAGGTCATCTCCCTTATCCTATGTCCCACCTCCCTAATAAACGCTATGGCGTCAGTTATAATATTAAACTAGTTATTACTTTATATTCTAGAAAACAGTCTTACGAGAATATATAACTGAAGCCTTATTGTAACTCTTTGTTGCCTAGCCCACAACGAAACTCGTATAAAATTATGACACAAATATTTTTGGGTCGAAATTGGAATAACGCTTGACATAAAATTTTCAAAGGTTTTTATTATGTTATTAAATAAAGGATTTTGGGGTGTATGACATCTATGACATAATTATTTTTAATGAAAGTCATACAATACTAAAACTAAATGTAATACGGTTAACATGGGATTTTCAAAGGCCTACTACTAAATTACAGTATTTTTTTTAACAAGCAGAAACCTATTACATACATAACTAAACTACATATATGTGAGGTGTCCAATAAAGAGTATTGTATTGTATTGTACATATCTACATAACAGCCATATTCGAAGTTTAAGATACGTCAAATAGATACAGGGCCCGATTCGGATTTTTAATTAGATATCTATTAGATATCTTTTAGACATCACCAGGATACGATAACGATATGTTTAAGTTCTAACCTGTCAAATTTGAGATTTGCGCGATTCTGGAGATACTCTTGAACGATTTCCACAGGATATGACTTAGAGATCCAACTCACATCTAATAGATATCTTACTCTATCTAACGTAAAAGTGACATTGGTTGCCCGAATTGCGCTACGAAAGAGAACTAGTTGATATCTAAACTATAACGTATCTAGAATGGATCTTTTACGTGTCTCTTGTGAATATCTTGAAGTTCGAATACAGCAGACATATCTATTATTTGTCGTATCTCAAAGTTCGAATATTGCTACTCTACGTATCCGAACGTGGATTACGGACACGCACGTACTGATAACTAGTTATCCAGTAGATTTCGTCCCAATCCACTTGTATCCCTCCTACGACCCCCGAGGGAAGGCTTGACGCTACTTGAAGCCGGTCACGGTCAATTACTGCTGTGGGTACTTATCTCAAGATAATTCGCTCTCGTTATTTTATTTTCTTTGAGAAAAGTGAAAGTAATTAGTTGGAAATGGATAACTTATGTAGTTTGTTTTTAAAAGACTGGGTCAATTTTCAATTTAATAATCGCACGCAAAGGTTGGGAAGTATCGCGGTCTCGGCGCCGAATACATTTTCGTTCCTTTCGGCGTCGAGACCCTGGGTCCGTGGGGTCCTGGCGCCCTGAGTCTCTTTGGAAACCTTTCAAAGAGACTCAGGGACGCAACTGGGGACCCGAGAGCTGGCAGTTACCTCGCTCAACGCTTTAGTCTGGCAGTTCAGCGGGGTAACGCAGCCAGCATCTTGGGGACCTTGCCACAGGGGCCTTTTTTAGATTTAGTTTAGATTAGTTTTATTTTATTTTAGAATAGTTTGTATTTAGTTTAATTTTAAGTTATTTTTATTTATTGTTTTTTGACTTGTTTTTGTACCATATATATGAATAAATAATAATATAATCGCACTTATATTACTGAAATAACCTATTTAATTCCTTTACTCTCTCTGTACCTAAAACGCAGTCTGCCTGTGTCGCGTTATGACTAGACGTATTAAGAGATCGGCATATTGATATTTCGACCCATTACGGACTAGTTCATGAGCGAAGTAGACGAACCTAGATTTAGACTTAATGCGACTTAGTTCAAAAGCCAGGTAGGTTTATCAAGTTTTAGTTCATGGACGAAGTAGGCGGATGGATATTAGGTTTAGTGCGTATTAGTACAAGGGCGAGGTAGGTTTATTAAGCTTTCGTCTATGGGCGAGGTAGGTGTATTACGTTTTAGGTTTAGACTTAACGCGTATTAGTTCAAGAGCCAGTTAGGTTTATGAAGTTTTAGTTCATAGATGGAGTAGGCGAATTTTGATATTAGGTTTAGTGCGTATTAGCACAAGGGCGAGGTAGGTTTATTAAGCTTTAGTCTATGGGCGAGGTAGGTGTGTTTTTTAGGTAAAATAACGATAATATTTTTGTGATTTTCTCGTTAGTATGGGAAATAAACTATTTTTGCTACAAAAAATAAGCAAAAACAGTAGACTTATTCCACTTATGTCAACTGCCACTTAGGTCAGTTTTTTTTATAAAAAAATATGAAATTCTGTATAGGTCAGAAAATCAAAACGGCTGCCGTAAGTGGAATAATGTAATGCCAATTTCGTCAATTCCAGTTTGGATAGAATTTTTAAATTCCACTTAATATGTCAGTTTCCAGTTAGGACAGGTCAGTTTCCAGCTATAACATATTTTATGTTCTAGTTACATCAGAAATATTTTAAAAAATGAGAATTCCGAGCTTGAAGATCTAGAACAAGTACACCAACTTGCAAGAGTTTCCGATGATGCAGGAACGTGCGTCATCCCTGGTTGCCTGATGGAACCATTCTCGCAGATAGAAAAATTGCAAAGGCTTCAATTACTCCTTAGTAAAAACTTGTACTTGCCGCCCAACCGCCTCATGTGTCGTGAACATTTAATTATAAACGACTGGAACAAACTAAGAGAAGGCCCTCTATTTCAAGATTTTCAAATACACCACGTGCGAGATATATTAGAGTTATTTAAGCAAGGACTGAATTTATTACATTTTGCTATAACGTGTATCTCTCAGTAGTTATCTCTCAGTGGTACGAAATGGCAATAAATATTTAATTTAAAATACTTGTATTTTTACTCCTATTTTCATTCCTTGTCCGCTTCCCTTCTCCTCAGGGATTCCGGCGGAAGAAAAGATCGGAATGAATGAATTTTAGATATAATGGAGTTCAACCGTCAGCTTTCTATCTATGTATATTGGAGTCCAGTCAGGTCAGCTTTTTGCCAAAATTGGTTTACAAGTAGGTCAGTAAGTCAGCCTATACAGGGTGTAATCGTTAAGTGTTTACAGGCCATAATTCCGTAAATATAGCAGATATTAGAAAACTTCTAAATGATATCGAAAGTACGTTACCCAACAAGTAAAATTACACTAAAAACATTTTTGAAAAAATAAAGCAGAATATCACAAATATTAACTTCAAATCCTTCCATACATTTAGTAGGTAACCGTTCATTCAAAGACTAGTTTAATACGACCGAGGCATTTCACCGTTATCAAATGATTCATAAACGGTAGTATTATTATTTTATTACAATTTACGTACAAATAACGAATCTCTAACAGTTTTATCTCTTACGACACCCCTTTAAGGCTGTAAGTCGTCATACTAAATGTATGGGAGCGTTTTAATTTAGTATTTTTAGTAGTTTATTTCATCTATTTAGAAAATGTTATTAGTGTAATTTTACTCATTGGGTTTTTCGATATCAGTTAGAAGTTTTCTGATATGTGCTATATTTACGGAATTATGGCCTGTAAACACTTAACGATTACACCCTGTATTGCCAGTATTAACAAATACTGGATTCCAATATTAAATATTCTTTGCTGTTAGTATTGGATTCCAGTTATGTCAGCTTACTGTCCATACTAGCGTTCAGGTATGCCAGATGTTTTTGTAGGTTCAACATTCCAATTAGATCAGATATGACTATAATGGAATATAAAATCTGACCTAAGTGGCAGTTACGAGTAACATAAGTGGAAAAAATTAAAAAATACAACATTAGTCAAGTGTATTTATTACTGACACACATTAAAATTAAACAATTATCTTACTACGACATAATAATATTAAAAAATAAAATACTTTACTTCATTATTCTTACAAAATGAAAGAGCACTTGTTTATTTATATCGACTTTGTAAATTTAGTCATTATATTGACTCATGAGTTCTTTCTTAGTTTTAATCATGCTTTTCAAGAAATACAAAGCGGAAATGTCACCCTCTTGCAACTTTTGGAGCTCTTTTTTGTGTTTAGAATTAAAATAAATATCAATCTTTCTTCTGGGATTACCTTCAAATAGATATTGCTTCAACTTCAAGCTCTGCCACTGCGACTCCTTTTTCAATTTGAATATAAAGTTTATGAATGACGGCTTGCCCTTCATGCGATTATTTAAACGCCTGTGCCATCCCTCCAAACTGTTATTTGTTCTGTGGATTTCGTGTGCACAGCTTATAATGTTGTGAAGTTGGCCCATCCACTGGTTTTCCATGTAACTTACAAACCTAGTCATGATATCCGGTAACACTTGAATGTTTTGCCAAACTTCCGGAATATAGTTTGTGGGTACAAGTGGCAGGTGGGCACAAAGTTCAGTAATTGTATTTCCTGCGGTAGTGGTTAAAACACCAAACTTATCTGCTTTTTTCCAGACCGCTTTTGAATAGTGATAATAACATCCGGTAATGTCAATGCCCGGAAATACGGCCTTTAAGGCCTGTATTTGTGCCACTTCGTAGTCACATTTAATTTTTTTTAAATCTATCTGCAGTTCGTTTTTAATTAATTGAAAAAGCCTTATGTACGTGTCTTGGGTCTTGTCCTTCAACAAACAATATATAACTGGCACTATATTGACAGTATCATTGTTTCCTGAGTTCAAATTTACATGAATGGTGTACAGTTGAAAAAACAACGGCACAGTTTTGAATGTTCCATCACCATAATATTGTGCGTTGCCGTTTTCCAACGTTTTCAATATTTTTTGTGCCAATGGACTTGAAAATATCAATATTTTCTTATTATTATAATCGTCATTGCAGACAAGAAAATTCTGTGCAATAATATTAGGCACCTGTACTTCGCTTAGGGTACCATTACTTTTCTTGATTTCTAAAAACTTGTTCCTGGTACGATATAGAGAATCCTTTTTTGACCTAAATAGAGCGGCCATGTTTATATTATCGTCAGACTCTGGTTCGTTTAATATCACATCTTCAATTATTTCTGGTACAGATCCAAACGTTTGACACACCGCCTGCTTACATTTTTCAATAATTATTGACATTTTGTTCTTGGCATAATTTTGTCTGCAATCATGGTCACTTACTTTTAACCTCGTAAGGCCCAACGTCCTATTTTTAGGACTGAGAAATGTAGTCCTTCCGGCCCAAGCAACTATATTAATTTATCAATTAGCGGCCCAGAGTCCTAAAATTAGGTCATTCACTTCTGACACGTACCGATCCTTATAAGACTTCAGCTAATATAAATATGCCAATTTCAGATTTTATAGCAAGTAGAAGGTCTGGGCCGCTAGTATAAGTACCTAAAATTAGGCCGTTGGGTAGATATGATAAACGTCCTAAAAATAGCTTGGGCCTTACGAGGTTAAAACCAAGTTCTTACTGCTCACTTTCAATGAAGCACTGCAAACTTTCCTGTTAGCACACCGCCAGAGCGAGGACCCGTCATTATTTGACTTGTTTTTCGTATATGTATAACCATTCAGCAATACATTAATCGTTCCTTTTTTATTTTTGCAGAAAACAATGTTTGAATTATCTTGCATTGTAATTTAATACTTTCTTGGGCTTACATGAATAGCTTTAAGCAAAATTAAATTCGCAACTCGACTAATGTTAGAATGATATAAGAATGACACATAGGTTTTGTTATTTATCATCAATAGAATATCAGACTAAATACTTCACTTTCAAGTGGCCAGTAAGTATGCAAAACAGAAAATGCAAAGGAGTTTGTATCGAAGATTTGGCTCTCGTGAACGAGTTGTAACCTCGACTTGCGAAATATTAATAGTACATTACGCAACTAGGGAGGTAATATAAAGAAAGACCGAGACCGATCAATGGCTTTCTTTATTACCTCCCGTGTTGAGTACGACATTTTATGTCAACATCTGGGGAAAAAGTGGCTTTTTCCGTACGCGTAGCGTGCGGTAAAGTTCTCTTTAAAGCCAACTGTGACATAAAAACAATAGAGGCCTAGTCCTATAACTAAATAAACATTATGAGAAATAGTTTTAATGCGATACAGTCATCTTACGAAATGGACTATAGAAGAAGTAGAGCTATTACGATGTAGACCAATACAGACTTAGACAAAACGCGTATTTTGAATGACATTTAGGCATAACGCGACACAGGCAGACTGCGTTTTAGGTACAGAGAGACTAAAGGCGATGGGCCAACGCCGGCTACTCCAAGGGACGCATTTATTCGTTAGAGGGAGCAAGTGATATTGCTATCTCATTCTACCGTATGGCTGCGTCCCTTGGAGTGGCCGGCGCTGGCCCATCGTGTAGAGGAGCCATTAGCGAGAAGCGTTGTGCACATATAGCGATGTCGCACAACGGACCGTTGTGTGGCTCCACATCCAATACGATATTATTATTATTCAGACCCCACTGTGTCCCACTGCTGGGCAAAGGCCTCCCCCCTCTTTCTCCACTCGTCTCTTTTTAGTGCTATATCTGGCCATCAGGCTCTCAAAAAGGAGTCCAAATTATGCCGCCACTATTAATTTTATTATTTTGAATTTATAATGTTATTTTTGACGAAATCTAAATTATCGCCGATCCAATATAAGGATCGCCTTAATTATATTTGTTCTTTATAGCGAGTTTTTGTTTGTAGACAGGTATTTAGTAGTTTAGTAAACATAAGCTCATGATAGCGTCCAAAAAACGTAATTAATTAAAACATGAGGTACTTGTGATCCAATTAGATACATTTCTAAGGCATACCTTAGATAAAACGAGCATGTGAAAACTATTCCACTCAGCCGCGCGCCGCAGTTTCCCTTTGCTTGCACAAATCGAATTCCGTTTGCTTTCAAGTCGATCGACTTAGGTGTTAGGTTCCGTGCGCTCGATTCAGTTTTCTCGACTATGACAGGCGTGGCTCACTCCGCGATTTCGTGGCTTTGCTGCAGGTAGCTAAAAGTACATCCGTTCGACCCCAATTTTGGGGTTTGCCATAAGCCGCGCGTGGCGCTGTCGCCACCTAGCGGCCATATCTGTGCTGATCGTGACAGACGCGTTTTGTTAGAGAGTGAGTCTTCTGTACCTAGTACTATTATTTATTCTGTGACTGTGATTAGGATTAACGTTATTCTGTGTTATTTTTTGAGTGTCATCCAATGTCATTTTATGCCTTGCCCGTGACAAATATAATGTGGATGCGATAACCTTCGCTGCGGCAATTAGTGTAACTCGTAATTAACCATACTTTTTAGACGAAAATCCAGGCTTTTTTAACCTAGCTACGGGACCTAATGTAAACATACAAAAACTGTGCATTCAAAATGGAAATATATTTATGTCTTAATAAGAAATTCGAGCGCTCTGGTGGCCTAGCGGTAAGAGCGTGCGACTTGCAATCCGGAGGTCGCGGGTTCAAACCCCGGCTCGTACCAATGAGTTTTACGGAACTTATATGTACGAAATATCATTTGATATTTACCAGTCGCTTTTCGGTGAAGGAAAACATCGTGAGGAAACCTGCATACATCTGCGAACAAATTCAAAGGTGTATGTGAAGTCCCCAATCCGCATTGGGCTAGCGTGGGGACTATAGCCCAAGCCCTCTCGCGCTCGAGAGGAGGCCTGTGCCCAGCAGTGGGACGTATATAGGCTGAGATGATGATGATGATGATGAAGAAATTCGAAATTGAAATGACGTTTGACAACCGGTCTGGAATAGTTGGTTGTGACCCTGCCTATGAAGCCGACGGTCCTGGGTTCGAATCCAGCTAGGTAAGGGCATTTGTTTGGGTGATGTGCACATATACAGTATATTTGTTCCTGAGACATTTCTATATTTTACAATTGCCTGCTGGAGCTTAGTCGATTTGTGTTAGAATATCCTATAATATTAAATATTTATTTATGTATAACAAATAATATATACATGTATCTTGATGCTAAGGGAAGATTTAAGATGGAATTTAATTAAAAGTCTTCGTTTTGCATTCTTAATAGGAGACATTTTCACGGCGCTTGAGCACCAACGACGCCGCACGATATGGGAATCCAATTAAATCTTAATTCCATCGACACACTCGACGTCCCTAAGTGACTTCACTCGCACAAATTACTTTCATCAAAATTACTTAGTCATCATCGAAATGAAACGTGAGGGAAAAAAGTTTTTGGCAAAATTTCATTTTTGGTACAAGCTTTTATCGCTGGCTGTACTTTGCTTACGCCAGACAACTAATACTCATTGAGACAATTCTAAAAACAATTAGGTTGTGTTGTTTCATCACAGAGTTCCTATGGCCACCTCCTGTCTCCATCATCAGATCAGCTCGATGGTACCATAATATTGCGTTGTCATCCGATTTATACATGCATGCAAAATTTCAGCTCAATCGGAAACCGGGAAGTGGATCAAATTTGACTTGCAAGATTTGATTACAGACAGACAGACAACGGTCAGGTGAAAGTAAATAACAGCTTGTAAAAAATGTAATCTATTAAAAATAACCTGGGACCAAATCTGAAAATCGAAAACTAAAGGGTTTTCATCCTTACGTGTGTCTTATCATGTAAACTAACGTGACGTCAAAGTGTCATTCCAACAATACGATTCATAGACAATCTGGAAATTGTAATGTCAGATGTTTTGAGGTGATACGTTCGTTACTGCAATTATTGATGAAAATCTTATTAGAAATGATATTTTTCAGGGATTAATTGGTTTATTTCAATACTTTATGAGTTTATTTAAGTACCTATATAACAACATTTTAATTTGTGATTATTGTGCAATTCCAGAGAAAAGTGTGATAATGTCTTCGAGATGTGTTTGTTTACATGATAAAACACACGTACCTACGTTTACATGTATGAATTACGTGTGACAGTTGGAATTCGGATTTCGAGATAATCACAAGATCTAGAGACTATTTAGAGATCAAATAGATCTACATTAGATATCGACTAGATGTGACTTGGATATCTAAGTCATAACTTGTCGAAATCGTTCAAGAGGACCTCCAGAATCGCGGAAACGTCAAATTTGACATATCTATCTTACAAATATCTGCAAATTATCCATATCTTAACTTGTTCAAGTCTAGTAGAAATCTAATTCATTTTCCGAATCGAGCCGTTACTCCCCCAAAACTAGTTGGTCTTTCTTCACTTATGAATTCACAAATTATAATCATAAAGAAGTAGAGTCGCCTTTTATATCGTAGGTCAAAATACTCAAGTGGTATCTAATAGCTACTTATTTACTCGTATTTACCCCCTTATCCATAAACGTTTACTAAAGTTGACAAGCCGATAATAATCGTTTGTCCCTTTCCATCATACTAATACGTCGGAAAGGGACAAACGATTATTATCGACTTGTCAACTTTAGTGAACGTTTATGAATAAGGGGGATCTTTATTGCACATAATACAAAAAAATATAAATGGAGGACTTAATGACTAAAGGTACTTAGTAATGTACTATTGAAAATATTAATTCTCTCTCTCACGTAACCTAATTTTGAATTTACCTCTTAACAAATCACGACTTGATCACAAAATTTACAGGTAACAAGAAACCTTAATTCGTTTTTCAAATAAAATCCTGAAGAGCATAATTCCCCGTCGCCAGTTCAAATAAGACGGCGCTTCGAGCTCCGAATTCAATAATTTAGAGCAGAAATCAACCAAAACAGAACACCTGTATAATGATGTAATTTATTCAAGAAATCGCCTTTGATCTGAATCGTGTTGTTGAAGGGCTTCAGGCTGTATTCCCGACGATTACCGAACACAGCTTAGATTTGGCTTAAAACCACCGGTCTCTGTGTAACATTGAATAATTTTACGGTTTAGAGTCTAAACTTTAGACTCACTTGTTTTTAGTCACTCGCGCGACATGTTTCGGAGAGCCTGGGGAACATACATAGGGAGCATAGGGGAACAAACAAAAACAAGTGAGTCTAAACCGTAAAATTATTCAATGTCAGTATGTCTCACAACAGTTTAAATTCGGTCTCTGTGTAACTTTGAGACATTCCTAATATAACAGGATTGCATTTGCAGTTTTGCAGCACCGGGATAAGCGTGATCTCACTGTCAATTTGTAGTCGGGGGAGACAAATAATTTATTATTTTCTCTAGATTCTGAAACTCGGTGTAGTTCTTTCTACTTTCTATGCAAAGCTTTGTAACATTCATATCGTAAAAGTTCTAACATCAACCCATTGGCGATCGTCTGAGTATTGTAATATAGCTAGTAGCGTGTGTTCATCGTATAATGCAGGGGAGCAAATGACGTCATATTTGCTGGAACATAGCGTGAATGACGCAAACAGCAAATCGACACGAAACCACCTGCCGTATTCGAACTTCAAGATATTCACAAGAGACGACACGTACTAGATCCATTCTAGATACATTATAGTTTAGATATCAACTAGTTCTCTTTTGCAGCGTAATTCGGGCTACCAATGTCACTTTTACGTTAGATAGAGTAAGATATCTATTAGATGTGAATTGGGTCTCTAAGTCATATCCTGTGGAAATCGTTCAAGAGTATCTCCGGAATCGCGCAAATGTCAAATTTGACAGGTTAGATCTTAAACATATCGTTATCGTATCTTGGTGATGACTAAAAGATATCTAATAGATGTCTATTTCAAAATCCGAATCGGGCCCCACCAAGTTTGAAGTGCAGCTCATGTGATCGTAAATTTTGATGCAACCGACAAAATCTTTTTATATTATGGGGTCAAACATAATGATTATTCCGTTATATTGTATTTATAGTTATCTGTAGAATTAGACCAAGAAAAGACTTCTTAGAGCCCCCCCACATCTAGCGTCTTTCGAGCGTCGGCGTCTACAACTCTATGGCCGCTGCTCGACGCAGCGTCGACGCGCAACTGCGCAGCGACGTCATTTTCCATAGCGCTGACCAGACGCCGACGCTCGAAAGACGCTGGATGTGGGGGGGGGGGGGGCTTAACATCAAAATTCTTGCGTGTGCTGCTGTCAAAATCTCTGCAGACTTTTTTGGGCCTAACTCTAGCTCTGTTTGGTCTCTTGTAGTTAAATGAAGTTTGGTATTTTTTCATTACTTCACAAATAGAGTTGGCGCCCTTGGAAGAATGCACCATGACAGAAAATGAAAGTCCGATGACAGAAGCTAACAAAAGAACAAAATATTGCGCCAATTGGCGTTTTGCAGGCCCCTTCTGAAGGACAGCGAAAAAGACAAACCTGTCAAAGGAACGTTTTTCCCCTTATCGTCCTCTGTAGCGAGTGGGGTTTATAGCAGGTAGGCACCCTTATATAGTTCGTTTTTTTAGCATTAGAAAGAACTTGCAAGAAGGTAAGCGATCTTGACAGGTCTTTTAATTGAAAAACGCTTTTAAAAAATCAAAAACTATTACTTATGAAAGCAGAAGAATATAAATGATCGTATTAGATTCATAATTGTTACATATTTGCCGTAACTTATTTTTAAAATGTGTTTTTCAATTTAAAGACACAAATCAAGATTGTTTACCTTATTTTTAATGCTAAAAAACACGAACTATAGGTACGAGTAACCTATCGACTCGTATTGACTAGATATAGTACATTACTACAGAGGCCGGGACAAAAGGGGTTGCCGGCCGAAGACATATAGACGGCCGAGCGAAGCGAGGCCGGATAGGTCTGAGCGCGGGCAACCCCATTTCCCGCCGAGGTATGTATAGTGCTTTTCTCAAACATGCAATGAAATAAATAAAAAATCCACGAAACCCAAGTCTTATTTATAGAAAAAACTAAAAGTAAACTACACCCAAAATATAACCAACACGTACCTATATCATTATCATTATCACGCGTATGTTTTACACGAGGCGTGTATTTTTACTACTCGTATATTTTCATGTATCTTTGATTTTTTCGCCTTGTATCCGTCTTACTGTCGTTTTCGTCACATAAGTTTACATAGTCTTTCATATTGATATCATGTTTCACATACATCGTTGCTTTATGCATGGAGTAAATAAGTATAATTTCCACAGTGTTGACGAATTTGTAGTTACATTCATTTAAAATATGCCACAAAACTGTTTCTAATAAACTGTAAGCCATTTTTCTTAGTTTATCAAATAATAAAATTGCCATAAGCAACCATATACATACTTCGTCTTTGACTTGGCGGCAGAGGCAGCAAGTTATTTAAAATCAATTCTGCTTACGCTGCCAATTCCAACACCTACGATTACAATTAATTTCATTATTTCGTCGGAACTCATATTAAAGTAAAAAAATCAACAACGCACCATAAATCCAATAAAACAGAATGAAAAATTTTCAACTTTACCTCCATAACAATTTAAAAAAAATAACTACGCGTGTTTGAGTAGACCTTTTTACCGCTAACGTTTAGATGAAATATTTTAAATGTTTTTATTTGTGTAGTTAAATTTATAATTTAAAATTATAAAATTTGGTTAATAATGTATTATTTATTAAGTTCATGTTGATTTTATACAAATAAAACTGCAAATTATAGCAAACATTGTTTTTTGTTTTTTTTTTATAGGCGTAGTGGCAGTGTCATTACGAACCATAAAGCCAATACTGCCTCTAGTTTTTTTTTATGGATGAATGCCACGATGCTGTGTCACAAATATCTGTGAAATGAAAATTAAAAAAGAGGACTTTGCCGGCCTAGGCCTGCAAGATTTGTATGAAATTCCATTAAATACCTTTTGCCCTAGCCGCACCTGAAACGTCATACTTCGCAGCCTATTATAAGGAACATAACATCAATATTTCATTGCATGTTTGAGAAAAATAAATTATACTTAATTAGCCTGAATTTAATCTGATGTCGGCGAATATTAAAATGAAATCTGTTACTGCTTTATTAAACTGTAAAACGGGACTTTATCGCGTATTTAAGTATACGCGATAAGTCCAATTTTACAATTTAATAAAGTGTAATCGTGAATGTTTAAATCAGTGAAATCTGTTACTGTATTTAGGGTAATTCGCCAGTAACTGGCCACTTTTAGTAACTGGCCGCCCTAAACTAAAAATGAATTCTATCCACCTACAAACAGAATTCATTTTAGTATAAGATGGCCAGTTATTGAAACCGTATGACCTTGTAGCCATTTACTGGCAAATTATAAAAACTATATCCTGTTAAAAAATAAAAACTACATAATACACAATGACTATTATTTCATTATTTTAATGGAGCTCGTATTTTGCGACCGCTGTGTAGACTCATAAAATCGCAATTTGTAACATGAAGCTTACGCTACGGCTTGTAGCCAGCTCAGGGCTATAACCACGAAAATCGAAGTTCGCAAATTGCCGGGATTTTTCTCTGTCACTCTAATTACGCCGTCATTGGAGTAAAAGAGAAAGATCCCCGCAATTTGCGAATTTCGGTTTTTGCGGTAGCCGCTCAGAAATGAGGGCGGCCAGAATATTCGACTTGCCTTTGTCTAACTGATCTTGAGCGCGAAATTAAAAGATTACCTGTGGACAAAGAATGAATTGCAATTAAAAAAAACCTTAATTAACTAAATATTAGTATCTAACTAAATATATTAACATTATTAATTCAAGCACCCTGTTGATTACTTGAAACGTAATTACTGTTAATAGCTCGTATCGTGACAAAGCAAATACTGTGGTGAATATAAATATATGTATATAATAATTATGATTAATATCGTGATATGACATAACGTAAGCTACCATAATTCCACTTCAAACCATATCCCATTTTGACAAATCAACCAGTAATATTGCCGTTTTTTTCATAAAAGTAAAGTAGATACTTACGTAAACAAAAGAAACAATTTAAAATACTAAAATTAGCCGCACATAATACTCCGAGCTATTCAAAATTAACCTCGGTAAATATCAAGTAATTTTATGTCGTCATTTAGACTACTTGTCAAAATATCAAGATTATTTTCTCAAATAATGTTGTAAATTTATCAGATTTTTTGTAGCATTGTTTCTTTTAGTTAACAGTTATTATCACTCAAAATATACGATTATAAGAGAGAGATTATAAATATTCCGAATATAATAAGATATTACTTTCATACCGGGATCTTAAATTGAAAAATTACCTTAAATCATCAGCTCGTCACGATGGTTCGCCTTTTATTAATTTATGTCGTCATTTTAATTACCCCGGCTTTAATAAAAGAAGGGCCGTTTTGATCGCTTCAGGCGTAGGCGCCAGGTGGCGCGAAGGGGCTCATCTTCTCGATAATGCTGCTTCATTCCTTGGATTTATATATACTTTGCAATTATTTTTATATAAAGTCTAAGATGTGAATAATTATAATTTTATAATTGCACATTGTAAATAAATGGTCATGTTAAAACTTGAGACTTAAATAAAATAGTAGTCTCAGTATGATGTTCTGAATTACGTGTTAAAGATTAAGTACTCTAAAAACAAACTCTAAGTTTACATATTTACAAGTAAGTACTGCTAAGTATATCGATTTCAACTTTTACGATATTCATAGAACATTGAATAATTTTACGGTTTAGACTCACTTCTTTGTTGTTGTTGTTAGTATGTCTCATAGCAGTTTAAATTTAAATATTTATAGAATACTATTTTTTCGTAAGCCTAACATTTAATTTATAAAAAAATCTAAAATAACCAATTTAATTGAAATATAAAAATAAAATGTGATTTATGTGTAAGCATTTTTGAATTCGGTGACGCAAATTGATTTAGGTTAAAAACTATAAGGTTCTAATAGAGGCCAGCACTACCAATATTTTTCTATTTAGGCTAAATTTTAGGAAATTAAGTCGTTGATATGCGATAAATAAAAATAAAAATTCGGCACCGAAGTCACGCACCAAACGTCATCTCTGAGAATCGCCCAAAAGGTAAAGTAAATTGTTCTAAACATATTGATATCGACCGCGCAGCTTATCGGCTCGGAAACTAATTTTCCATTTACATTTTCCGCCCGAACGGGTAATCTGTCACCGCTGAGGTTTTTCTGCCCTAGGGAGATAATAGCCAGTTTAGTCTATTTAAGAGCTCGGGTCACTGCTAAAAATATTTCCATAGCTCAATTTGTTAAACGAGGGGCTTTAGGGGTCAACAGAGGGTCGTAATCGGGATCGTTCTTGTTTCAATAATAAGATTTCTTTTTGATTTGAGTAACGAAATCTTACTAATATGAAAAAATATTCTTAACCTTTTCGACGCCATGTCAAACACAAAAGCTGTAACTCGGACATCACGTCACCGAAGTGTCAAAACTGAAATTTAACTTTATGCATATGCACGTAGGTCTGTGGTCTGTGACATATTATCGGTCTTTGGCGTTGAATCTGCGGTGCGGATATATCGGTGATTGGCGTCCAAAAGGTTAATTATTACACATTATAACCTAATTAAAAGCTTCTTCTTCTTTAGGTGCCATATCCTCTACGGATGTCGGCTACCACAGTCCGGAACTCTTCTCTATTCGCAGCTTTTCTGCCTAGCGTGGCAGCGTCGATTCCCGTCCAACTCCTAAGGTTATCCATCCAAGTTGTTTTTCTTTTCCCTCTGCCCCTTTTCCCTTCGATTTTTCCCTCTATTATCCCTCTAACAATATTGTATTTGTCATGCCTGTATACGTGTCCAAAGTAAGCGGTTTTTCTTTTCATTATTGTAAGTACTAATTCTTGTTTCTTTTTCATTCTTTTTAGTACTTCTTGATTGGTAACTTTGTCACGCCAAGATATCTTAAGCATGCGTCTGTATAACCACATCTCAAAAGCATCAAGTTTATTGAGCATTTTTTTAGAAAGAGTCCAACTCTCCGATCCATAGAGAAGTACTGACAAAACATAGCATTTAACCATCCGCCATCTTAATTTTAGATTTATATCTTTGTTTAAGAAAAATGAATTCATTTTCATAAATGTGCTTCGGGCAATTTCTATTCTAGTTTTAATTTCTTTGCTTGGGTCCCATTCTTGGTTAACCCAGCAGCCTAGATATTTATATTTTTCTACTCGTTCTATGTAATCACAGTCTATTCTGACTGGTTCACATTGTCTTTTTTCCTTGCTAACTAACATGAATTTTGTTTTTGAGATATTCATCTTCAAACCATATTCCTTTACCTTGGTGTTCAGGTGATTTAATAAGTACTCAAGATCTTCCTTCGATTCTGCTAAGATAGCTGTGTCGTCGGCATATCTTATGTTATTTATTATGGTTCCATTTGATTTTATACCGATATTAATGTCATCTAAAGTTTCTCTGAAAATAAATTCTGAATATAGATTGAATAGAACAGGTGACAGAATGCAACCTTGCCTGACTCCTTTTAATATGTTTAAATCTTCTGTGCAATGTTGGCCAATTTTGATGTGTGCTGTTTGCTTCCAATACAGGCTTTTTAAAGAATAAACGTCTTTGCTGTCCACGTCGGTTCTATCCAATATTCGCATTAATTTATCATGCTTGACATTATCAAATGCCTTTTCAAAATCTATAAAGCATATATAAACGTCTTTTTTAAATTCTAAGCAGTGTTGTATCAGTACCTGGACGGAAAGAAGAGCCTCCCTCGTTCCTAATCCGCTTCTGAATCCAAATTGTGTTTCACTGATGTTTTTGTCAATTTTGTTGTATATTCTATAATGAATTATCTTTAAAAATATCTTAAGAACATGACTCATAAGACTTATCAGTCTGTGTTCTCCGCATGTTTTGGCGTTAAGTTTTTTAGGAAGGGGCAGAAAGGTGGATGCGAGCCAGTCTTTAGGGAGATTTCCGGTGTCATAAATTTTATTAAATAACTTAGTTAGAGTACGCATGCTATCTCTATTTAGGAGCTTAAGTATTTCAACATGTATTCCATCGGGGCCCACTGCTTTTCCATTCTTCATTAATCTAATTGCTCTTTCAACTTCTTCTACTAGAATTGGCGGTCCTTCTAGTTTTTCTATTTCCTCTGTGTTCTCATTCCATATGGATCTATCGTCGTCAAAAAGTTTGTGAATATACGTCGCCCAGATCTTACATTGTTCCTCTTTGTCTGTGATGAGTTTATTACTATCAACCAATGTTGATGCCATTTTCTTTCTGTCATATCTAATTTCTCTATTTCGTTACATTTTCCCTCCAAGTATTTATCTCTTTCCTTACGAATTTTGTTCCTTATGGATCTATTTAATTCTTTATACTGTTTTCGATTATCTGTGAGTTTACATCTTCTACGTTCCTCCATTAACACTAATATTTCGTCTGTTATCCACTCTAATTTTGTAGTTTTATCCTTACTTCCGACACATTCTTTGGCTGCATTTAGTGCTATAGTTTTTATACAATCCCATAGCTCCTCGATGTTCTCATTGCTGTTTACAGACTCCAGATGTTCCTTCATGTGACTATTGATGTACTTTTCTGTCGTATGTTTGATGTAAGGTTGTTTTAGTTTATTGATATCTATTCTAGCGCTGTTTTTGTTGTTTATTTGTATTCTCTTTAGCCTTATCTTAAATTTAGCCACCAAAGGGTTATGGTCCGATCCTATGTCGGCCCCTGGATATGTTTTAACGTTAAGAATAGCATTTCTGTATCTAGATTTTATCATTATGTAGTCTATTTGATTTCTGACTATCATGCCGGGTTTGTCCTGCGGCGATATCCACGTATATAACCGTCTCACTGGATGTTGGAAAAATGTGTTAGTTATTATCAGATTTTTCTCGATACAAAATTGTAGCATACGGTCTCCTCTATCATTTCGTTTACCAAGACCATAAGCTCCGACTGTTTTCTCTACCGCACCTTGGCCGATTTTTGCATTCATGTCTCCTATGACCATTGTTATCTCTTGTGAGTTGATACTACTAATAATGTCTTCTAGGTTTTTGTAGAAATTTTCTATTTCATTATCATTGCTTTGTGCTGTAGGAGCGTACACTTGTATTATGTTAAGTTTAAAGGAACTAGCATTTAATTGAAGGAGCATGCATCTTTCTGAATATGGGATGTAATTAGTTACGTATTTCACAAGTTCCTTTCTGACTAGAATACCAACACCTTGATGGTGGTTTTTCTCTTCTGACGCTTTCCCCGAATAGAATAAAGTTGTGTCGTTACTATTATGGATTCCATTATCGGCCCATCTTATCTCACTAAGTCCAAGAATATCTAATTTGAGTCTTTTCATTTCCTTAATAGTATTTTCTAGCTTACCTTCTCTTATCAGGCTTCTTACATTCCATGTGGCAATCTTCATAATTTGGTTCTTCTTCTGTTTAAGTTTGATAGCATGATCTTCTCCAGTTACATATTTGTCGTCATTCGGCCTGGAAACCGATTGACGCCGGGTGCTATCCGGGTTGCATAGCTTCTTTTTATCTCCATGTTCGAGTTCCATTTGTGGTTTTACTAGGAGCAAACTTGATGCAGTGGGGCCCCAATTCCTTCTGCACCGTAGGGCTTTTTAGGGGGTATTTAGTCCCCTAGGTCGCCTACTATACCTCATCTGACCGGTTGCCCGATCAGGAGTATGGATATACCGCCATTGCTCGGTCGCCAGAGCCCCGTCTGTTTTCTAGCAGGGAGCACCGCGACGTCCCTAAAGACGCCGCCGTCGGCTGCCCATATTGGACAACCAACGCGGGCAGGTGGGGTTGGCAATTGGGTCGGATAGATGTTGGTTCCGTTCACCCCTTACTCCCCTATCCCCTTAAAAGCTAAAGGGATTTTAATTAAATTTGAAATACCGATAGTTTATAATCTGGAATAACCCAAAAGGGTAATTAGAGGCATGAACTTAGCACAATAATAACTCAAGTTTGTATAAATTTCCAATGAAGTTTTATGTGTTTACATCGGGGTCCCTTTGTTTCCCATAAAGTTTTAAGTCATAATGTAACGTTTGTCATATTATCGTTAGTCATAAAACTGAAACCATTAACTTTTCAGGATTTTCGTAAGGCTATTCTATAGATAGGATAGGTTAGGTTAGGTTTGTTTTATGGCAATCCTGAAAAGTTACGCGATTCTGAGAAAAACCAATTATGACTAACGAAAATTCGGACAAACAATACATTATGGCTTAAAACTGTTTGGGAAACAATAGAGACCCGTTTACATCACTTGAAGGGAAATATTATTGAAATTCTTTTAACGTTATTAATCTCCGAGATATAAGTAGAGTACTTACTTAGTAGGTATGTAGTAGTAAGAAAACACTTTATTGTACAATAATCAAAACAAAACAGGATTTTTTAATTTTTTAGTTTTACTTACTTCGATTTAGATTTGCATATTAAGTATGAGATTTGTTTTTATTATTTAAGTATAATAGTTTAAAATCATAAATAAAAATTAATATAGGTATTCTGCAATCAACTTGAAACTGAAAGCATTACGATTAAGTGGAATAAATTGGAAAAGAATTACACGTTCGTTCTAAAACAAAACATAAATCACAGTCACTCATAACTATCTAGACTGGACACCAGTAAAACTCCTGAAAGCCTTACAAAACGGAACAATGGAGCGTCCAAGTTTGCTGTATTCATTTGCTCGCCCCTTGTTTTTTACCTGCCCGAGAATAATTCATTCTTCGGAACAAAGAAAACCAAATCAAATCGCTTTCACAGCTGCTCCATTATTTATTCCGTCTGTGGAACACTTTTCACTCTGTTACTAGTGATGAACTGTCCTGAAAATGTTAACTTTGTGGTGGCAAACAAACTTATGGCCTGATGATATACAGCTATATGCATTAGGTATAAAAACTTGATACTCTAGATATGATGAGTCGAACCTTTAAAAACCTATATACTAGCCTATACCCTTTTCTTGAATACTGTACTCCATCGTGAAAACCTCGGAAGGGAGTTAATTCCACAGCTGCCGTTCGCGGTGGGAAATTTCATGGTGTGATAAATTCGCTACTAATTTTACAATTTTATTATGTTTTATGTGAGTGTAGAGTTATATGGGAATATACTTCAATGAAGTTTTTTTTTGTACTTTTAAGTTTTCCCAATTCTAAGCTATCCTTTGCCTAGAAAATGAAATATGTTAAGTGTTTGCATAGTTTCCTGGATCCAATTTTGGTCATTTAATGTGTGTTTATACACAAAAGATATATATTTATTCTATGTATCTAAGTATGTATTTATTTATCAGAGTATGTGTACTGTCGCCTAGTGCATTTTCGTATATTTCTGGGAAGAAACTACTTTTTGGGAATATTTCCTATGGGTATTTGCCCAGGGAATGTTTCGTCAGCACATCACTATGTTTTATAACTTACTTTTGGCGCGAACGAGGGCTACCGTTTTATTACCACAAATTACACAGCAGTGCGCATGAATACCATCCGTTAATAAAATGAAATTATTAATAATTACTTCGAAGTAATATAAACGGAAAACCGCGATTACTTTGCATAATGTCGTGTAATAAATGAACGAAAGAATGACTTGCGTTCATTACAAATACAAAATAAATTAACAGTGATTATTTTCTTAAAAAATAGGCTTATTGATATTTAGTTTGAGTTTATCCTATCAATAAGTATTTCACAAATATACGAATATAAGATAATTGGTTTAGGAATATCATTTACATAAAGATGGTCTTAATTCTTATCATTTTTTAAAATAAGACTAGTTAAGGATTAGTTAAAGTTTATAAGACGAGAAAATAAAGCCAAATTAAATTAACACATACATAAATTAAGTTTTTGTTTTAAACAGAGATTCAAATAATTCCTTAGATTAACAATAAATTTATGATACAATTTACTATACTGTTAATAAATCGATATTTCTTTTAATGAACGTATTGTTTTCAGTACGGATAAGATGGTCGTTCTTGTCTACGCGACAGCGTGATAAAACGATGTCCGTCACTTTCTATCCTGCGATGTTTAAAAGTGACAGCTATTTTATCACGTGGATAAAGATGGATAAAGCCATCCACAATAAGCCGGCAGATCTCTATCTATAAATTATAGATACAGACGTCTATCACAATGAAAAAATAAACTATGATATGATCAAGTTTGGCTAACGTGGGGCCGGAACCCACATCCCATATAACCATTCCAGTCGCAGAATCATCAAAGTGGTAACTAAATGTCAGATGTGTCGTAACAGAGTCCACACAATGTGTCTAGAATTGTTTCGAAACAAAGTGTCGTCGCCGTGTGTACACTTTTCCGTAACAAGGTGTCGACACATTTGTGTGCACTTTGCGTGCGGTTTGCGACTAAATCTGACAGCAAATTTGTGACAGCAAATGTCAATATAAAATACCTCTTGAAAACCAAGGTTTGTCAAACTACTATTAGTGTCTCGTGTGCTCGTAAGTAATTCTAGTAAGTCATCATGGGCGATGCAAATGATAATAATCGACCAAAACCATATAAACACCCAACACCCGTCAACCTTTTACAGAAAAGTTTTTAAAGAAATCCAATAAGCTACTTAGGTCAGCCAACGAATGCTCAAAAAAGTTGTAGAGGGAAATGCTCGGAACACAATTTTTGACTCTGTAACTTGGTTTGGACAAGTTAGGAGGTGAACATATCAAAAGTCCCCGGCCGTAGCCCTTGAGCGGGGGGCAGAGAGGGGGCTTTGAATGTCCCATTTTCCGGTTTTTCGATTATATCTCGGAAACTATGCATCTTAGCGACATGGCCACTTATACAAAATGAAAGTTAATTTAATTTGTTACAAGAATTTTTTCGATATGTTGAATAGTTTTTGAGATATCCGCTCTTGAAAGTTTATTTAGGGCTCTCAATTTTATCTTGATATATCTACATCAGTGAAGGTGCTAGGCCGTGTATGGTATCGTTTTCGTATAAATCTGGGTTGCTGAATCCATTTAAGGTATCACATTGAAACCATTCCACAAAATTAAAAAAATCTTTTTAGGGTTCCGTACCTCAAAAGCAAAAAACGGAATCCTTATAGGATCACTCGTGCGTCTGTATGTCTGTCTGTCTGAATACACAAAATAGTTCTTTACCTATAGATGACAGGAAAACCTATTAGAAATGTGCAGTCAAGCGCGAGTCGGACTTAATGTACGGAACGGTTTTTTTTAAACTCCTCTTGACGCTTAACCGCTGAACCGATTTCGTTGAAATTTGGTATAGAAATAGTTTGCGTCCCGGAACAGGACATAGGATAGATCTTATAACCAAAATCATCTTTTGAAGGTGTGAAAAGTGGCGTGGAAATTTGTACGGGAAATCAATAACCGCTGAACCGATTTATATTAAATTTGGTATGGTCTACATCTTTGATTTAGTTAAAAATGATAAAAAAAACATGACTTTAAACCTAAACTTAAACAGTATTAACTTCAAGAAGTCAATTCTGGATTCCTCCCTACACCTCATTTCACACCTTTGAAGAATGATTTTTGAGATAACTTATTATGTCCTGTCTCGGGACTCAAAATATATGTGTACTAAATTTAAATTAAAACTGTTCAGCAGTTTAAGCGTGAAGAGGAGTTTAAAAGAAAGTAAGTTTATATGTTTTTACTTTGGAATGGTGTCAATGTGATACCATAACTAAATTTGGTACTGCGAATTTATACGAAAACGATACCAAACATGGCCTCGTAGCTTTACTGTTGTAGAAGTCAAAATAAAATTGAGAGCCCTAAATTCTTATTACTTGACCAAACTTGTGTAGAAGGAAAAGGAAAAATAAAAGTCTTCGGCAGGAATATAAGACACAAATATATATTTTTTTTTGCGTTACTATTTCAATCATCAAATATAAACATACCTTGATTATATTATTCTAGTGAGATCCTCACAGATAAACAATAACATTTACTTAAAAAATTAGAAGGTCGAAATGTCACGGAACTTGTGAGAGTAATACGTGAAAAATAAAAACTTTTATGACAAAAAAATCTGGACACAATTTAAGAAGCATCCTATTGTGTCGAGGTATCATCTGTATTTTTGCTTGTTTCATTACCTCCTCGCTTCTTTTTTTGTCCTTTGTATTCTGTAGCAATTTGTTAGATCTGAAAATAAAGATAACTTGCGTCGTCACGGATGTCGATTTATAGGTTTTAGGGAGTGCAGAATTCGAAAACGATGATCATTTTATAATCCAAGATGGCCGCTACGTATTTTGTCATAAAAGTCGTCATGAATATCGTTTTATAGGTTTTAGGAAGTGCCGATTTCGAAAATGATGACCAGTTTGGAATCCAAGATGTGTGCCGTGCACTTTGTCATAAAAGTCGTCATGGATATCGTTTTATAGGTTTTAGAGAGTGCAGAATTCGAAAATGATGACCATTTTGGATTCCAAGATGTCTGCCGTGCACTTTGTCATATAAGCCGTCATAGATGTTGATTTATAGGTGTTAGGAAGAGCAGATTTCGAAAATGATGACCATGACCAACAAAACGACATCCATGTCGACTTTTAACATAGTGCATGGCCGCCATCTTGGATTCCAAAATAGTTATTATTTTCGAAATCTGCGCTCCCTAAAACCTATAAAACGACAGCCATGACGACTTTAATGACATACTGCATGGCCACCATTTTGGATTCCAAAATGGTCATCATTTTCGAAATCAGGGCCCCCTAAAACCTATAAAACGACATCCATGACGACTTTTATGACATAGTGCATGGCCGCCATCTTGGAATCCAAAATGGTCATCGTTTTCGAAATCTGCGCCCCCTAAAACCTATAAAACGACACCCATGACGACTTTTATGACATAGTGCATGGCCACCATTTTGGAATCCAAAATGGTCATCATTTTCTAAATCTGCGCCCCCCAAAACCTATAAAACGACATCCATGACGACTTTTATGACATAGTGCATGGCCGCCATTTTGGAATCGAAAATGGTTATCGTTTTCGAAATCTGCGCCCCCCAAAACCTATAAAACGACACCCATGACGACTTTTATGACATAGTGCATGGCCGCCATTTTGGATTTCAAAATGGTCATCATTTTCTAAATCGGGGCCCCCTAAAACCCATAAAACGACATCCATGACGACTTTTATGACATAGTGCATGGCCGCCATTTTGGAATCGAAAATGGTTATCGTTTTCGAAATCTGCGCCCCCCAAAACCTATAAAACGACACCCATGACGACTTTTATAACATAGTGCATGGCCGCCATTCTGGATTCCAAAATGGTCATCATTTTCGAAAGCGGGGCCCCCTAAAACCTATAAAACGACATCCATGACGACTTTTATGACATAGTGCATGGCCGCCATCTTGGAATCCAAATTGGTCATCGTTTTCGAAATCTGCGCCCCTTAAAACCTATAAAACGACACCCCTGACGACTTTTATGACATAGTGCATGGCCACCATTTTGGAATCCAAAATGGTCATCATTTTCTAAATCTGTGCCCCCTAAAACCTATAAAACGACACCCATGACGACTTTTATTACATAGTGCATGGCCGCCATTTTGGATTTCAAAATGGTCATCATTTTCAAAATTGGGGCCCCCTAAAACGTATAAAACGACATCCATGACGACTTTTATGACACAGTGCATGGCCGCCATTTTGGATTCCAAAATGGTCATCATTTTCGAAATCAGCACTCCCTAAAACCTATAAATCGACACCCATCTCGACTTTTATGACAAAGTGTTTGGCTACCATCTGCATGCAAGACATTTCCTTCCTTCATAGTTGCCTGAAAATAAATGTTTTCATTCATTTCTATTATTTTTACGTACAAAAATGGCCCCCTGTCAACTTCCAACCGAGATTTAATCGATAATTTATTCGATTAATGTTCAGATTAATTCAATTTCAATATATGTTAGGTCGACTAAACTAATCGTGATTAAAATTTGAGGATTAACTTTTTTTATTCCATTAATTAGTCGAATAAACAGTTAATCTATTAAGTCCCATCTCTGACCACGTCATTTTTACACTTTGAGAATATCTGAAAACAAATGAACACAAGGAGCCATTTTGCAAATCCAGTAACTTTGTTATTACTTTTGACAGCGCGTGTCATGTGTCTACACAGAGTCGACACAAAGTCGAAACATTTGCGACTACTTTGTGACTGCAATATTTCTCAGCCTTAAACCATATTTATACATCATAATTAACAAGTTTCGTAGTATGTAAAGCGTTGTTTCTCTTATTTAAGTATAGTATACGCATCGAAGTACTAAAAATGCATTAAATAATATATTTATGAACACAAGCACTGAGAAGTAAACAATTTAATTTCCGGCTAAACTAAAACAATGTGGTGGCGCGTTGATTATATTACACTTAGTTTATCAAATCACTCGAGCAGTTTAATTCCCCATAATAATTTAAGTCCTATTGTAATATAAATGCAAACAATATATAATTACGTCTTGTAATCCGTTTTAGAGATGGCGTATTAATGTCACTTATTTTTATTTAACTATTTTTCCATCTGACAGTTTCCATTTGACAGGAACAAAATGAACGAATGAACGAATGATTTTGGCATAAAGTAGTCGCAAACCCGAAACAATGTGTGCACACGGCGACCACACTTTATGTCACTTTGTGTCATGTGTCGACCCTTCCCCATTTCTGGTAACTGTGTCGACACGGCGACGACTCTGCGACTGGAATTGTGACCGAAACAGACGGTGTCGACACAAGATGTGTCTACACCGCGTCGTAACGGCGACTGGAAATGGTTGTATGGGATGTTTGGATTGCCGGTCCAACGCGCTATAAATTCCGCATTTGACCGGTAATCCATTCCAATCATCTATAGTTGAACTTAAATTTTCCATTGTGATAGACATCTGTATAATTATACTGTTTATACACAATCCACTAATACACACTCTCAAAACCTACTGTCTGCTAATTATGAATCGATGTATTAAGCGTAGCCAATACCACGAGTCGAAATGCGGTCTGCATAATTTATAGTGCGTATTGCAGAGTCCCCCGAGGATACACACGA
Source organism: Cydia fagiglandana (assembly GCF_963556715.1). Lineage (NCBI taxonomy): Eukaryota > Metazoa > Arthropoda > Insecta > Lepidoptera > Tortricidae > Cydia > Cydia fagiglandana. Next base: position 7,818,628 of record NC_085947.1, read on the forward strand.
TATCCGCTGCTGGCTAATTCCACTAATCTTGAATATTTGTGTTGCCAGGAGCTATACTCTATTTAATAACAAAAACGTTTAAATTATTTTCGTACGTAAGGTTCAAGAAATTCTTTGGTACGAGCCGGAATACTAACTCTTGACTTGACCTCGACTTTGGAAGTCACGCGCTTTACCGCTAGGCTACTAGAGTTAGACCGTAAAAAGTCTGCAGCGATTTTGATAGCCCACGCAGTGCAAGTGTCATTTTAAACGTTAAACTTCTATGAAAATATGACGTATAAGTAACACTTACACTGCGTGGGCTATCAAATCCGCTGCAGACTTTTATTGGTGCGACTATAGCGCAAAAAATTGTGGACACACGAAACGTTTTCCCATTACAAATGGCGCAAGCAATCAACGGACTTGGGAAAAAGTGCAATATTTTCAGTAAATATCCCTCGAGGTGAATCGCAAGAGCATTCAGCGAAACAAGTATACGCTAGCTTTAAACTAACTATGTGCATTGAGCACCTGAATCCAAAACGGCTTAACTGCATTTATGCGCTCTTATAAATTAAACAGTTACGTCTATTTGGCAAAGTTCATAATGGAATATCTGGTTGACGTAACTTGATGTCCTTTTTGCGTCTCGCTGCAGTATTATATAAGAGACAAATTGGTCGGCGCTCCTCAGGGACTTTGCGTGGACGGCAGCCAGTAAGGAATTCCAATTACGGAATATTAACTTTGTTATATTTTATACAATATTTTATATTTTTATAACATATTGAACGCATTTTATGTATCTATCCAGCCGTCTAATGTCGTACCTATGTATGGCAGTGACATTGAAGCAGACTAAGTAATGAGTAGGGGAGACCGAGGTGAGTCGTGACTGAGGAGAGTTGTGACATTGTCGATTTTTGGAATCTATTAACTAAAAACTAGGTCGCAATAGCGCGCGTTTGTTATTTAGTTCAAGTTGCGAGCTAACAAACGCACACTGTTGCGAGCTCACTAACAGTTATTAGATTCCAAAAAATCGACAATGTCACAACTCTCCTCTGTCACAACTCACCTCGGTCTTCCCATACTAGTGTTGTCAAGTCCTTTGAGTCATCTGCTTAAAGACTCAATTCAGTTATTCAGACTACTTATTAAGTCGAAACTTGAGTTCTCATCTAGTCTTTTTTGTAAAAACTTCAGCCTTTTAAAGAGAACTCTCAAATTATGGACCTACAAAAGTTTTCTAAATTACACCGTCTCCACATGAAATACAATAATGCCTATTTTCCTTTAAGGTGACAGTCCATTTCCGACGACAGCTGCACTACTGTTCATTTTACTATGGAAATTGATAATAACACCGACGCGTTCAGTACTACTAATGCAGCTGCGGTTAGAAATGGAATGTTACCCTTATGCTCGTTGGCATAAAACCTACAATATTTTTGACGAAGTTTATTTCTGAAGGCTGAAGTCCTTGTTGCGCTTAAAGGCGATTCTGAAAAAGTATGTTAAACATTTCTTTGTCTTATGTCGTTGGAATAAAGTTAAGATCATATAGATACATATATCAGTATTTCATATCAATATGTTAATATTTCTATGTCGTAAAAGAACTGTCAAGAAACGGCCCACTAAAAATAATAAATATTGCAAAACTATATTAGGCAGTCATAATGCAGAATAATAAAAGCAACGCAGTTTTGTTACTCGTATTTTCTGCTACGACCTTGACACCTAAAGTTAAAGTTCAATGTCACAAGTGTGAGCTTTACATACGCGTCGCGTAATTTTGCTGCAGTGCATGAAATATGCACGCTGCACACACATGCTCTAGGCTAGGCTACATACTAGACAATAGCTCTGCATTTATGGCAATAAATACAGTTTAAATTTAATGGCATTTCAAACTGGTTATGTATTAATTAGCGCGTCAACGTTACAGATTTAAACGCAAACCATTATATTTCCAATTTAACCCTAACATTAATTATACCTTTATTTTCAAATTAGGGGAGGGACATCGGATGACGGTAGCATGAAGTAGGAGGAAATGGGGTCATTTGAAGCATGATTTTTGGATGATTATAAGAAGGGGGGGGGGGTCAAAAATCGTCAAAAATCGATGACGTAATTTATGGACAGCCCCTTAGGTACATTTAACATTCATATCATATGCCAGAATTACCCTGCTGGCAACATCAATACACTCCCAACGCAAACACGTTAAAATGACTCGTACAGCTTTCTAAAAATGTAATCAAAATTAAATCGCAATTCACAATGAAAATGGAAAAACATTTTCTTATAGCGTAGGTGTTTTTGCCGATACATTTTAATGAAAAGCACGCAGCATTGGACAGCTCTGTAGAATCGTTTCACAATGGCGAGTAAACAATGGCCGACCTGGATCGGAGTTTTTGTTGTGAGCACCTAATTTTACAAAATGCTGAAGCACGCTCCGTTACACGACGGGTTTTTAGGGTTCCGTACCCAAAGGGTAAAACGGGACCCTATTACTATGACTCCGCTGTCCGTCCGTCCGTCTGTCACCAGGCTGTATCTCACGAACCGTGATAGACAGTTGAAATTTTCACAGATGATTTCTGTTGCCGCTATAACAACAAATACTAAAAACTACGGAACCCTCGGTGAACGAGTTCGACTCGCACTTGTCCGGTTTTTATTATTCGGTCGTTCGATTCTGTTGTATCGATAAAGTGCCCGGCTCGGGGCCACTTCCCGGACTGTTAATGAAGCTATCGTTAACAAAATCAACTGCGCATAATGAGTGCGCTGTCACTGCGGTTCGTTACAGCCGAATTCGAATAACGAATCAGTTTTCGTCCCCTTTACTCTCCTGCAGTCATGAAAGGGACGGTAAATATTTGGATTTCACAGTTTACACAACGGCCACAAATGAATGAAGCGAATTCCGTTCTGAGACCAATACGACTTTCCAAAAGCGATAGAAGCGTTATGAGTTTAATATATAGTAGCCATTAAGCCAGCTATGATAATCATATGCGATAATTGCCAGCTGTATTCGAACAATGAGTTACGTCAAATACTAGATATTGAAACGATATGGATTAGATATGTCAGTGTCAAACAAGTGTCAAAAGTGAGGTTTTTGTTTGAAGAAATGTCAATTTTGACACTTGTTTGATACTGACATATCTAATCCATATCGTTTCAATATCTAGTATTTGACGTATCTCATTGTCCGAATACGGCTGTGCGATGCCAAATTTTGAAGGGTAACAGCGGTAGTACAGTTGTGTCATATAGAAAGGTTTGGTCATCTCTTTTCACGTTCTCGAGTCCAATTGGGCCCCTCTTTTTCAGTAGCACTGTCATCATATTTACGCAAAGGACAATAGAAGGTTTATATCGTAGCGAGAGGTCAATAATGTTTGAGGGCATTTGCCGCGCGTTGCGCGTTGCCGCGTTGTTTATGTGGCGCGGTCACGCGATGCGGACGCCTCTACTGCCGGTTTATTGACTTTTTACTGGTTTAACTAAAGGCGTCCAAGTGTTTATGATTTCTGTCGTCCCGATAACTTTTTCGATTTCGTTTTTGTTCGAAGCTTTGAAGGGAGGTCTAATTAGAAAAGAGGTAAAAGTTCGGTGGGTCAGTAATTTTTATAGGGAATAAGGGCAATTACGTGTACATAAGTACATATGTAGGGATTATCAAGTATAGTTACGTACCTATTTACCTATATTCTTTATCGAAGCAAATAACGAGAAGAGGGTAATTCGTAATGAGCAATGAATTTTACACAATTGCAAAACTACCTACTTGGCGGATTAGTGAAATGCCACTTTAATTCGAGCTATTTACCATCTTTCATCAAAAACAAACTCCAGAGCATCTACTAGTGATTCTAAATATATCAACAGATACACAATAAAAACACATCTCCCAAACATTGCTATGTCATCACAAAACAGCACAACTTCGTAGATTTATCTCCTATTCTCGGTCGATCTATTTATTGGCGCCAATCCGCCAATACTTACACTCGGGAGTCTAACGATGTTTGCTCTGGGATTTATCTCGACGCTAGGAGCTCGAAGACGCTTCTTTAATCACTCTACTTAATTGTATCGAATCTGTTGTGAAGCTACTACTTAACTTTATGTTGGCTAGTTGACAAGGGTTCTGTCTGTTTTATTAAAGTTCCACTTTTGGGGATATAATTTTTATAAGTTAATCCATATCGCTATAATGTTGAAATCTTCTTTTTAGATGTGTCTCTTTAAATACTGAAGATCTTCAGTCTACTTCGATTCGGCCTTAGCGATGCAAAGATTTTCGAATAGTTACAATCTAAAGCAACCATGCTTTTCTATTAATACTGATAATAATTGATAATTCGAGAGAAAAGGTCAGAAAAGCAGACTCCAGACCCCACAATTAGATGGCAATAATAATGCTGAAGAGAGAGAAAGACCATATTGCCAAAAGAATTCTTAAAATACATTCCACACACTTTCAAATCCGTTCACGATGGAATAAATAACCCGGTAAACAAACACGAATCCATTACACTTTTTACAGGCCGTCGTGTAAAAAAGGCACTTTATAGCTTATTTTATTGTGGTTTTTGTCCAATAAATTTTCGGTGAAAAAGCAGATATGGCCAATAACGAATCTGCCATTATCCGTACGAATAGATCAGTACGGATTATGATGGTCGTATTTGTCTACGTGACAGCGTGATAAAACGGTGTCCGTCTCTTTCTATCCCGCAGAGTTAAAAAGGGACAGTTGTTTTATCACGTGGATAAATGTGGGATAAAACTATCCATAATAGGCTTGCAGGAATGCATTAGATTAAATTTATTTTCATCCTTGAATAAAAAAGTATATTTGAACTTACTCGTATAACTAGAATACTTTATCATTTTTTTTAGGTGCCTACAATAAATGTTATTTTAACGTAAACACTCGTGTAAATGTTTATTTCTTTTATTGCCTGTCGAGTAAAATACGCCATTTTCCTTAACGATTTCCTGTTGTCAAAGGTTTTACATAATCACTTGCCTCCTAGCACGATCCCCACGATAAAACAGGCGTAAGTGGGTGTAAAATATACAAAAAGATAATGAATAATGTAATTGAATGAATTCCTCTGGATTCTTTTGTGAATCACATTTAAGCCCTCCTTAATACAAACTTTAGGTCAATTCGAACTTAGATACATTTTTAGGTCAATATTATGTCGTTTTGTTATTATTCGCCCATGCGTCTCGATCAAACCAATCAATATACAAAAAAGTACGAGCGAAACGAACGCGATATTAAAATGACATAAGTTCAATGCAATTTCGAATAAGCCACCTGTAGGGGTGTTAATAGATTTATGTAAATGGAGGTTAAGAAATCTTTTTTTAGCTTTCTTGGCCTTGTTCATGAATCTATCGAGTCTGTATTCGTGAATCCGGATCATAATACGCTGGTTATTCTTATTGTGGATTTCTGTAAAATTACCAGCTATAAAATCGGCCAAGTGCGAGTCGGAATCGCCCACCGAGGGTTCCAAAACGTTTTTTTTTTTTAGTTTTAGTGTACGTTTCTGTGGATATTAGAAATATTAGAAAGGAGCCGAAAACGTATGGGCTAGTGGTAGCTGCGTTAAACTCACAACTTTTGATGGCTTTTAAATAATAAAGGTATAAGCCTTAATTATAGTAGGTAGGAATTTCTAACGACGTGTCGGTCGGTACCAAAATATACCTATCCTATATACTTTAAGTTTACAAATAACTGACATATAAATAACATTGTCTAACCAATGAAGGTACTTACATAAACATATAAGCGTTCGCATCTTTTATATAAATGTACTTATGTATACTTATCGGATTCTCACCGTCATTAGTCGCCTCACCGATATAATAAAATGTTCCGAGTTGAGGAAAAGGTAAACCCCATCAAGAATCATGGCGGGTCATCAGCGCGCGGGTGGTCCCATATTCCCGACGCTATTAAATCGTGGGTGAGGCAATCGGTTATACAGTCGCCATCAGATATATCGGAGCGGACAAGGTGCTCACAAATATCTGATCACGTGTCTATTGTAAAGGCGTTAGAGTGCGTGTTCAGATATTGTGAACACCTTGGGCGCTCCAATATATTGATGGTGACTGTACAACTTATCTGCTTTGCCTAAAGGTTGACTGGTAGAGAATGCCTTATGGCATTAAGTTCGCCTTTTGTACAGTGTGTTTTCTTATGTGCAATAAAGATTAAATAAATAAATAAAATAATATAATCATCACCTTTTCAGTAAGCGGAACACGTTTTAATATTATATCACACCGAATCAGTGTTTATGTGCCCACGACATGTCTGTATACATCAATGTGTATACTTATCTTTAGGGTAGGTAGTCAGTAAAAAATACTTTGGCGTAACCATGGATTAACGTGGTAGTACAATAATTTATAACAAGCGCATCGCACATAAAACTAAGATTCTGTCGCCGCGGGGTGAGGTAATTCCGTTCGGGGCGGAAGGAGCGTGTCCGTTCCGATTCTATAATCTTGTACCTAAATATTCACTTTTCCTGGTGCTCGTAAGTTTTAAATTAAAATAAAATTTAATATAATTTATTTTCTGGGAACATGACAAAAAAAAATCTTAAAAGTTAAATAAAAATAATTTTGGCGGCAATTTTTTCTGTAGCGACGCCTGTTTACCTGCTTTCTCGAAGGGCTTAGAATAACATCCCTGAACGCAAATTATCTGTTCTGCGCCCTGTCAGCGGAAACAGGAAGTGTTGATGTCCCGATACTATCGCTCTATCGCCACACCGTTCATTCTCGATTGAATTAAATGGGCCAGGTTCTTCAGTTCATTCAAAAGGTTATCTTTGAAGGTTAGAAAAAACAAACCTAAACTGATTGTACCTAATATGTATACTTATAGACTCGCTCCGCAGTGCATGTTGCGACTGTTGCGAGTAGTAAATATAAGTATAGCGAGGTTTAGGCATTCGACTTGGGGTCCTACAATTTGTAGCAGATACCTATGTATCACAGGTAATTATATATAACCACAACTCCAATTTCTAACAGTTCCTATAAGATTAAGGCCTGTATTTAACAGTGAAGTGGACTGGCGCATCGTGAAATGAAATGTTTTACAACGATATTGGTTGCAAAACTGTTCACTGACACAATAGGTCTTCCTGCCTACCAACCATCTACCTACCTACAATAGGTATACCTACATACGTATAATACAGCATTCAGGCAGCAGCAGAAGTCACTAAGCTTTATAATTGACTGATAGCGTTTATAGGTCATTATGACCACTTAAGTCATCTAACCCGCATAGTTACTTATTATGCTTGTGACTGTACATCAAATCGGACACCGGCGTTAGTGAGAGATGAGCGTTAAATCATGTCATATCAATCATACTCGTATCATGCGTGGTAAGCCTGTTTAACGCGTGCTGCGGGCGCAGCATGGTTCCATTTTTATCGCCTGTCAGTATGTCCGTCACTTCCGCACTTACAGACTTGTTAGATGACAGGCATAGTGACAAGTGATAAATATGCGACCGTGCTACCGCCGCAGGTTGATCGTAGCGATTCGCTACAGAGCACACGGACGCGAGACTGAATGGGTGGCCACTTTGTATTCTGCCAAGTGTCCGCGAATGAATTAAAAGCGGAGATATCAACCCCCGCCCCCGCGGTCTACAATATTTTTCGCTTTTCATCGCTTTGTTGCTGTGAGTTATGTTTTGAATCTATAACAAAGTACATACGTATTTTATACTTGAGGTAAAATATTAAAGGTAGTTAAAATCATTTTCTGGCTTTTCTTCATTACCTAATTATTTCACAGAATGAAATACATAAATTCTATCAAACTGAGTAACATAATGTTTTAACATAGTATGATAATTTATCGAGGCCATATGTTACACCATAAATTGTCTGATATAGACGAAAAGGCCTATGATGATGATGATGATGTTACCTACATAGAAGTACTTAATAAAGCTAACAAAATTAATAATATGTCAGTCTTAAATAAATATCGGTTTTAAGCAAATTACAAGCGGCAAATTTTCATTTTAATTAAGCATTAACCAATATGCAGCGACAGTACGAAGTATACACAATAATTGTCTGACATTGCCACAATTATTGTGACAATATCAGATAAAATATCTATACAGTCGAGGTCAAAGTTATATTTACACTTTTTGCCTTATTACAAAGGAGTAGGATGCAAAAGTGTAAACATATTTTTGACGTCGGCTGTACATGTGCAACTATCGTATATCATTCAAATGTGGCCGCATTGAGCACTAAATGCACGTCACTCGGTGCCTTTGAGGCTGGCGACTAATTGCATCCACGGCGCGGATGCATTCGGATGCACCTACAACATGAAGCTTTACTCTCTAATGCGCTTTTCCTGTGTCGAAATGAAAACTTATTTATGACGTGCGGTCATTCTTGAAGCCCAGCTAAGCCCAACTATCAGTTTTTGAAGTGCAAAGTAAGCCTTTCCGAGCTGGTGTGGTGAAAAATTATTTTACAGTACATATGGTCCTATTTTTCCGCACTAGTGCGTAAAATAGCACTTTTCGTGCGATGTCAAAAGTTTAAACGGCCATATGTACTGTAAAACGTTGTACGATACACGTGCGAGTAGATAATTCGCAATTCGTGTCGATTTAAAACACTCCCTTCGGTCGTGTTTTAATTTATCGCCACTCGTTTCGAATTTTCTCTTTTACGCACTTGTATCGTAAATAACTATTAATGCATTATTTCGTGCACTTTATTTCGTGCACTTTATTTCGTGCACTTTATTTTTTGTACGTTTTTCTTATATGGAATTTATTTCTTTTGTGTTTGTAAATAAAAATGATTCTCTTATATTCTATTCTAAACATGTGATCCACGTAAAATAATATATGTATGTGCTTTCTTTTAAGATATTGATAGCGTAAATTTTAATTGCCCTTTCAAACATTTAAAACCTAAAGATAACAGATTGCTAAAATTAAGCTATTCAGTCACTTTATTATTGTCACGAACTTTTAAATATCCTGGTCTTACATTTTCCCAGCCAGCCTTTCCCCAGCATCAACTTTAAATTAAAAGAAAACTCCCCGAGCACGGCACGTGACTATGGTGCACAAAATATCTTCACATCAGCCGCTAAATGCGAATATTTCAGTATCGAGGGATAAAGGACCTTATGCAGTGAAGGGAGGTTATCGTTGTCAAATAAATGGCTTGAAGCTTGAAGAGCTATGTTATCATAGTTCCTTTGGTGAAAAGAGAGATTTAACGCGAGATAGTTTGAGCCATACACTTACGTAACATGTATAAATACTCGTGTATACTCACACATTACTGTGTGTGTGTGTGTGTGTGTGTACTCACACATTACTAAAAAATATCAGGAACAGGTCGATTGAATGTGTTAGTATCTACTATTAGACAAAAGCATCAGTGTGCAATAGAACATCTAGAAACTACATAAGTACATTTCAACGCTGAAGCTGAGAATCTGCAAAATGATATAGAGTCGCATATCTTATCCGACCCACCCTATCAAGAGACGTTTGTGTTTGACACTGCAACAAATTGCACGACCGCCCGCTTCGCGTTACTCACGCTACCTCCCAAAAGCTCTTATCACAACATCTCGTATCGAGACTAGATTATTCTAAAAGCAACCTTACGGCTATGCAATACAGTTTATCTTGGAATCTGGCGCTGATAAGAGATATGAGGTTGAGAAAGTGTAAGCGTCATAATGGGGTCGCATTATCCATTTTCTTTCGGAGTGTACACTGTGATTTGCATTTTTCGGGAAATTCGTTTGAGCCTTTTAAAAGGACGTTTGGTAAACCTGCTTCTTGTGGTAGCACTTCTGGGAGGTTTATTGCGCAGGGGTAGACACGATGATAAATAAACTGTATAAACTTTAGGGAGGGGTTGAAGAGTGTTACAAGTGTTTCAATCGTTTACGTATGTTTCAAATTATAATAATCCATACACACACACACACACAACATTTGGAACATTGAGTCCAGTTTTTTTCTTTTTAAGCGTGGTGTTTTAAAAAAGTGTTCGCTAGCTGTATGAATAAGCTGACAATGATTTTTCTTACATTTCATATATTATTATCATGCCGCGATCAGAAAGGGATTAGAAATAACAGATTTCCATACACTTACGTCAAAATCAATATGGATTGACAGCTATCTCAATCCCTTTCTAATCGCGATTCAGTAATACTATGTTACCGAGTTGAAAGCTAATCGCTTTCTTGATCGTGTATTTGGATAGGTGCCTAAGAAGTGTTTAGAAAATACTACTTATACCAATTTTGGATCTATCGACTGGATCTATAGAGAATGATTGATTATGTATTTCTTCCATTTCAATAATAAGTATCACAAATTGTATCAGAAGTTCATAGTAAGCGTTTCCTACTCTATACACTAACCGAATTAAAATTATAACACACTATGCATGCTGTTATAAAACCAAAGGAAGAAAATGTAAATAGTACAAATATTTAAATCAATTCACATGCTGCAGAAATTCTTGCTTCTAAAATGTGCACCTCCATTCCACCGTGGAATGCAACATAGACAAATGCAGCGCTATCTGTACAAAACAAGTCTTTGTGCTAGCTGCGTCCCTGTAGACATGCACCATGTAGCGGTGGCAATGCAGCTGAAGTATGTTACATGCGTATTGTATGTATTATCAGAGCAATATTATAGTACAGCTGTACCTATATAGGATCATTCATGAGACGTGAGCAGGACTAATCCTGCACACTCAGTAACCACACTTTTTCCTATTTTTTTTACTTTTTGATGAGGGTAAATTTAATCTTCTACAATCATTGTCTTACAAGACCTAATTAATAAACATAAAACCTCTTTAACCGTAATGACAGTTGATTACGAAGAAAATAAACTGTCAAACTTGAGTGAGATACGAGTTTTCAAAAGTAACCAGATCGTGATGACAGTGATGACACTGAAGACATTCAATTTGACACAGAATATGGGTAGTTTAGTATTCTATTTAGGGTGACCATGTATGTCGTGCTTTTTTTTTTTTCAACACGACTAGAAAATGAACATTAAAATCATACTGTATAGCAAAAAAAGCCGTAAAAGCCATTGGTAAACCAGTGAAATCTTGGAATTCATGGCACGAGAATATTGTAAACAATTAAATGTATTTTACAATGGCTGTTACAGTTATTTTTCATGGTGAGGCAGTGTACAAGTTAAACTACAGTTAGTGAACGGATTAGATTATTTTTATTTATTATTGTTACAACATTGATGGATACAGGTTGACCCAAAATAAAGTTATCACAACAAGTATAATTATTTTTATTCCTCACATCTTGACCAAAATATCATTAAAAATTAAAATTACAATCATTGAACTAAAACAAAACGTATTATTCTCAAATTATTTTCCTTTAGCTTTGACTTTGACACACAAATGAAAAAAATTGTAACAATATTATCAACAAATTGCCGCATATTTTGTGCAAAAAAAATTAAGCCACCTTTTAACTCAGTAAGGCAAAGCCGCGGAGAATGTAAAGTGAAACTATTTCGTGCATAAAAATCTCACTTTTACTCAACCCTTTTGCCCGAAAAAATATTAAATGATAAATCTGAGGCATGGATGCATTCTTTCCATAGACTCGGAGGTTACTTGAGTTTGGGTCAGCCCATAAATTTTCCGGTCCCCAGTCGAGTCCATACCCAACCATCTCAACGTCTACATAAACTTATAGACATAAATGCAACCTTATACTGATGGAAATAAAGCTACAAGCCAGCAAGGCAGCAAAAAACGTGAGAATATTCCCGTAGTTTCGTCAATATGTTTGATGCAGAAGCGATAAATCTTCAGTGGTGAAATGTGGTTGGCCTTGGGCATTTGTCATTTTAATCTGCGCTTTGTCAATTCATCTTCATCTTCGCGTTATCCCGGCATTTTTGCCAAGGCTCATGGGAGCCTGGGATCAGCTTGACAACTAATCCCAAGAATTGATGTAGGCACTACGGCATTAGTTTTTATGAAAGCAACGGCCATCTGACCTTCCAACCCAGACGGGAAAGTAGGCTTTATTAGGATTACCTAGTCCGGTTTCCTCACGGTGTTTTCCTTCGCCGAAAAGCGACTGGTAAATATCAAATTACATTTCGTACATACGTATAAGTTCCGAAACATTCGGGGATTAGGATTTTCTAGGTACATTCAATTGGGAGCATATAAAAAACTGTAGAATTTCTAATAGCAAAACAAATAATTGACGAAAATGGCTGTGATTCCCGAACTTGGTTTTCAAAGCGTAAGCAATGAAAACATCGAGATGAAACCAGTTTTATACCAATACGTTTTTCCTCTGAGTTAAAAATTCAAATAGGTATTAGACAAGATATGTTTAAATTTTTTTTTTTTTATTTATTTATTTCAAAAAATATACTACGGTCTAAAGAAAAGGATCCAAATTAATTCATATGAATGCGAATCCACCAAGTATTTATTGATTGAAAATGGTGTGCTATGGCTAACAGGAGCAGCTGAACAAGCTTGCTTAAAATTACCCATTCCTTTTGAAACTGATAAGTTTTTTGCTGGGACCAAATTGATGTAAAAATATTCAGTTATTTAACATTGAGTTGGATAAGCGGCAGGATTGTGGTGCTGACGCGGTGAATAAAATATGTCCCAAAATTAAAATAGCACGCTTCAGCTACTTTGAGGAGGATTCGGTTTTGACAATTTGATATGGTTTCATCTTGTTCTGATACGACCGTGAGCATCGATAATGTTAGCCGCCCACTCTGATCTAACTACGTATTGACGAAATGCAAGCCGAGGCCTGATTCAGATTTTAATTTTATATTTTATGAAACAATAATTGATATGATTTGGACAGATACCTACTCGTATATATAGAATATATTGATAGATTGGAAGCTCCAGAAATGTCATTGTTGACATATTATATCTAACCCTTTCATAACAAGAGATTAAAATGAATTGGGATGGAGTTGTCTCATAAGGCATTTTGGTCGCACTTATTGGTGCCTAACAGGTGGTATCAAAATGAGATGAACACTATATCAAATTATTATAACAGAATCAGCCTCTTTGTTCGAGAGACCGCCACTCAATTAATTATTGCCGTACGGAAAAAATAAAGGCTCGTTTATTAGTAGACTACTTTTTAAATTTAAATGAACCTATAGAGCCTGGACCGTATCCAACTAAAGTTAACTGCTGGACTCGGGTAATCGAATAAGAAAATTCAATTAGTTGATTGCATTACCTTCAGTTTGAATTTGCTCTTTTCTTTTTATAATTAATTTTGGCTTTGCTTACAATAAAATTATTTTAGAATTTGTATGTTTGGTAAAACCTAAATGATTTTAATCGCTTCAGTGAACGGACTGAAATAAAAATTAGAATTATTTTTGTACCTACCTTTTTCTCATGTTGGTTTTTCTTATCTCTTCTGTCAACAAACAATCTCGACGTTTCCTTAAACGTGGCGCTTTCATAAACGTGATGATTTTTTATACTCTCAGTTCTCATACTCCCCCCTCCCTCACCTCCCTTCCTTTTATTTTATGAGTTTATGTTATGAATCTGGTGCAGTGACTTCGTTTTTTTTTGTTTAGTACTTTTTGACTTAGTAATTATACGTCAGTCAATTTAGTCTCAAGAAGTTTCCGTAAGTACCTATAAAATTTTCGCTTAATGAAATTAGGTACCTAGGTACTAAGTAGGTATCTACATTAATTTATTCAAAGGAGAATCATTTTACGACCCCACAGTGTTCAATATAAACAGAGATTTGGATTTTATGGAGCCATTAGAAATAAATGAAACAGATACTCTCACTCAACAAACAAGCGATTTGCTCAAAATAAACGGCTGAAATTAATTTCATTTACGGCGCTGCGTCCAAGCCGTGTATTCCCATTGGTGCAAGAATTGAGGTCTCTGGCATAAAGTAAAAAATTAAAACGTTAGGTATCACAAGAGTAAAAAAATTAAAATGTTTATTTGGATAAGAAACAAATTACAATTACAAATTGTGACTGGAATTTCCTAGTAGATGAATAACATACATCTATGTCAGGAAACCACGAAGAAGAGTAGGTATGTAAATAGCTATGTAAATAGGTGATTTAAAATTTTAATTCATTTAAATAAACGAGCTGGCATTTTTTAGATGATACAATATTTAAATGTACGCGTTTTTATCATTTCTATGATCAACTTTTACTATAGCAACTCTGAAATGTAAAAAAAAATTCTAACTATAGGATTGAACTTTAGTGTAGTACGCGGAACTGATATTTTTTTTTGAGTTGCACTCGTTACAAAAGTTGCTTACAGTAATGAGTACTCATGCATATCCTGTATCATCTACAAAATTTCACCTAGTATTCTAGAAACACTATTCTAACTAGAAATAACCATTGTTTTTCTCTTCTCTTCTAAAACTTTTTGTATCTAAGTATTTATTTATACTGGTTCACTTCTTCATCACGCTTTTAATTTGCCGTTACTCTTAAAGCTATGTGAATTCCACCCCAGATTCAGCGGAAATGACCTGTTGAGACAGTGTTGTGTGCAGTTGGAATTATTTTAACGTCGCCAATCCATCACCCTGTTTCCGACCAAGCTGTTCGCGAATATTTAGTCCGAATTGTTGGAAAACTGAGTTGCTGTTTATTCAACCGAGGAGGAAGTGATGAAGAGCTTTTCTACGTTTGTATTGTGTGCGATGTGCCTGGTGAGGGAAATACGACGACAACGACACATGGCATAGGCAAATTGTGAACTTCATGGAACGGTATCATCCTACTATTTAACAGCTCTCAATTGTTATCTAATGTGTCCTATACCCTCCGGACGCCATCATCTAAATGCATAGTGTAGTCTTCTTTGACACGCGGTGCTGCTGCATGCATATTATGATGCCACTTATCATGCATGACATGATACAGAAGTCGTCAATTTCTGACATTGCGCATTGGTAATGGCGGCATGTAATGCGGTATAAGTGCGACCTTAATTCCTGATAGCATGTCAAGCATAATATGGGGCACAAGCTTTGGAACACGTATAGGAGGCGAATTTTTTTACTTAAAATAAAGTCAACATTCCAAAATAGTCAAACTAAAATTATACTGCATCGTAAAGGCTGAACACAAAAGGGGGAGACCGAAAAGCCATCGTTAAAAGAGTCGTCTGAAGAGGCGCAACAGGTCGCGTCAGCGTTGGCGGCTGATCAGATAAGCGGTACCTCCGGTCACCTGTGGCCTGTGTACACTAAATACCCACCTATATCTTTATCTATTAATCTATTAATACCTTTAAACGAGCAATTCTTGTATACATATATACTTGTATATATTGCGGGGATCTCGGAAACGGTTCTAACGATTTCGATGAAATTTGCTACATGGAGGTTTTCGGGGGCGAAAAATCGATCTAGCTATAGTTCGTTTTTTTTAGCATTAGAAAGAACTTGCAAGAAGGTAATCAACCTTGACATGTCTTTTATTTGAAAAACGCTTTTAATAAATCAAAAACTATTGCTTATGAAAGCAGAAGAATATAAATGATTGTATTAGATTCATAATTGTTACATATTTGCCGTAACTTATTTTTAAAATGTGTTTTTCAATTAAAAACCACATCAAAATTGTTTACCTTATTTCTAATGCTAAAAAAACGAACTATGGTCAGTGTCTAAAGTGACGTTTTTGTTTGAGGAAACGTCACATTTGACACTGACATATCTAATGCATATCGTTTCTAGATCTATTAACTGACGTATCTTAAAGTTCGAATCGGGCCGTTTGTCGAATCCACGCTGCGGTCCCTCGACAGTGTAGCAATAAGCAATCACTCAGGCGCCGTCGCACTGAGCGACAGCTCGGGGATAACCGGCGCGCGTGACGTTGATTGCTGCTCGGACATTACAAACGTGACGAATAAAACACTTCAACAAAATTATACTACGGTTATTATTTATTAAGTTCATTTTTAATTTATTAATTGCCGAATTTAAAAAAGTATATAAATTCTGCTTATGCTAATCTGGTGTAACTTTTTCCTGGGGCCATACCATGATGTCCTTATTGCGATTCTGTTTAGGACCTAAGAAACTGAATTTCTAAGGGACGGAGTTATGCGACTTAAAATCGATTAAGTAGAAGAATCAAAATAGTTAAGTAGGTATTTATAAAACGTTTTTAAAGTAATGTTACTTGCAGAATGTCTTTCAGTTACATTCGAAGAACTGCCCAATAAATAAAGTTTTTAGGATCGGCGAAGTTTGGTAATCGATATCCACTTGATGGTAACTTTGTACTTCAGCCTAATCGGGTTTTGAGGTCGCCAATCGAATCATCCTATCAACTTTAAATTGGTTCGTCGAAAATTGATAGCTTTCACTTCGAGCAAGTTTTCTAAGATTTTACAGAGGGGACGTTCGATGCTTCACATGAAATTAAAAATATCCTAAAATAAAACATCACCAACCATGCAAATTGTATAAAAAGCGAGCGGTGCGCGAGACATGATGTTGCTGCGCGGGATTTGTCCAAGGAGGAGTCATAATAACTTAGGTACCGTAAAACGGGGTTAGTAGGTTTCGCGGGGAGAGGTGGGTTATGAATGGGGAGAGAAGGTTTGAGAGGGTGGTGAGAAGGGTTTTTAAGGCTACTGCTACAAAAATAATCTATTCCAATTTAAAATGGAGCTATAGTAATACGCATAGTAAAAAAAATCGATCCAACAATCTTCCAAAATCACCTTTGTATGGAAAACCCTCTCACCCCAAATACGAGGCACTACGGGGTGAGGTGGGTTTTCCTCTTTATCGTCAAAGTTATGAAATGGAACTACCCAAAATAAAATACAAATTAAAATACAAACGTCCGAACCACTTATACACCATTCAGTTTTCACATGTAAAAATAAAATTTTATCGAGGTTTGAAAGTCAAATTTCACCCAACTTACCCCATTTTACGGTAGATAATTATAACTAAATATTTTTTTCCCAGTATATTTTCAATTAAACCAGTTTACATATTACATTTTAATATAAGATATATAAAGGATTATCTACTTTTATAGATGCTTATATTAATACAGACAATAAACAGTAACGCCAAGGTCTTCTTCGTAGATTGTGCAATTTTGTTTTACTAGAGGTAAAGTATCATTACATTTATAGAGCCCGGGCTTTTTTTTTCTATCTGGCAGAAAAGTGACGGCCAATTCAGCAAAAGTTGGAAAACGGCCAGCAAATCGCAACCGAAGGTATAGCGAGGGCAATCGGCTGGAAAAGCTGGGCTATTGGACTCCATGCATGCGAGCTCCGTAATACCGCTAGTTAGAAATCTGCGCCTGCCTCGGTAGGCTTTCGATAAAAAACAATTGGTAATAAAAATATGTTTTTAAAGTCCCGTTGAAGTATATCATTGTGTAATAATTGTAAAGGGTTAAATAAATGCGGTTCTCTAGGGTTTGTGACTGTTCAAGCATAAAATTTATGGATACCTACATATACTAGTATTTTATAGAACCAATTCTTGCAGTATCTACTTACCTACTGGGGCCATTAAAAATCTGTTGAATGGATGTACTACATCGTGAAAATTCTAATTCTTAAGATATCACTATAGCAAAAAGTACAATGAATCAAGAGTCGAATTATACGCAATAAAAACTTTGTCAACTTTGAATTCCTTTTAGGATACTACTTCAACGCAACGTTCAAGGATGATGTGTTAATGATATGAGTTCTAACTGAAAGTTTGCTATTATTTCACAATAAACCTATATGTTACTGCTTAATACGACGGCGCCGGCTATAAATTCGCAATATTTTGCGAATCGTTTAATGTCTCGTATAACTGCTCAAATCAAAGGACATAATTGCCATACAAGCCGGCGCACATTCTCGTAAATACCATTATTTTTTACGGCGCCATCCGGTTCCCACGTGTGATTCGCTCGTCAAACTGACCCTAGCCACTCTAAGCTGAACCATCCGATGAACTCACTACCACTGTATAGGGGTCAAGTAAGGCTGGTGTTTCTGTAGTGGACGTAAGGTTAATGGGACACGGAAAGGTGGACTGTAATGTGAGAATAGTACGCCGTAACGGAATCCAATAATGCGACAATGTGATTCAGGAAAACCTCTTATTCTTAACAACGCACACTTATTTATACATTACTATTTATAGTGTGTGGTTAGAGTAGATTTTCTTTAAGTTTAAGCTCGTATCGGTCATAATAGTATTGGTACAGTTCATATAGATACGGAAAATTATACCAGAGCATAATTTCAGGTTGTGAGTTATATAGCCGTAACAAATTCTTTTGACGGAATTTTGGTCCACATTTATTTGGCATTTAAATATCACATATCCTTAACTTTCAAGAACAGCTATTACAGTTTAAGAGCGTCTCTGTATAACCTCGTTTCGCTCGCTTGTGGGACGGACGGACATTCCGGAATAAGCGTTTACCGTAAGACGAAACTAACTTAGGGCCCGATTCGGATTTTGAAATAGACATCTATTAGATATCTTTTAGACATCACTGAGATACGATAACGATATGTTTAAGATCTAACCTGTCAAATTTGACATTTGCGCGATTCTGGAGATACTCTTGAACGATTTTCTCAGGATATGACTTAGAGATCCAATTCACATCTAATAGATATCTTACGCTATCTAACGTAAAAGTGACATTGGATGCCCGAATTGCGCTGCAAAAGAGAACTAGTTGATATCTAAACTATAACGTATCTAGAATGGATCTAGTACGTGTCGTCTCTTGTGAATATCTTGAAGTTCGAATACGGCAGTTACGCGCAGAAACACACGTTAGACTAAAAGCGCTCTTGCTATTACTATTTTGGGCTTATTTTTGTACATGTCTAACATGTACGGAAAATGATTTATGAGATGCATAATGTGGCCTACTTCAACCCTCATTTGAGTGGAAATGCATAGAGTTACGCAAAATATGCAAAACTCAAATAAAATCATACCCGCCTCCGGCCGGGAGTAATATTTCACGGATTATCATAAAAGGAGGCGAACAAAGAATTTTATGATTATGGACCGACAACTTTTTCAGAGTTATTATGCGCTGCCGGATTGGTAGTAACATAAAACTAGGGATATAGTTTTACAACAGCGGTTTATGGGCGGCGTTTTCGAAATAGGAAATGTTGTACGGTATTGTTTGTGACAGACAGATCTAATCTGTTTATCTGCGAATGGTTTAGGTCTCGACGAAGCTCAACTTTACTATTCTTTACATAGTTTCGTGATGAAAAAAAATGTATCCACGAATTCAAAATTTCGTACAAACCCATGTCATTTCGCCTACGTTCGGACCTGTTACAGCCTCTTCTATAACTAGGTATATGTTTATCTTTTTTTTCTTTTGGCACGTGTTTATTTACCTTGATAAAGTATCTACCTACCCTACCTACTACCCTACTACCTACCTACCTACCTGCCTATTGTACTAAATATACCTACCCGTATTATTTAGTCTTATTAGTTAGTATTAGTATTATAAGTCGAAAACGACAAATAGGAATCAATCCAGCAACTATTAAAATAAGTGTGCATACGTACCTACGTAAAAATATACAATTTGTATCACTCACGCTAATTCATTATTAAACGCTAGAGTACTGACCTCATCATAAATGAAGTTGTCGATCTCCTCAAGCGGGCGTCCGTAGAGCTTGGGCGGGAAGGGTTCGTACTTGCGCGGCAGCCGCGCGCCGTCCTCGACGCTGAGGCGCCGGCGCGGCATGAAGCCGAACTCGCGCACAAGCTGCGCGCCGCGCGAGCCCGCGCGCCGCGCAGATTCGCGCGTGAACGGCGTGACGGCGGCGCGCGGCTCTTCGCGCCCGCCTGCTGGAACAACACATCACATTTAGGGCTGTTTTAGACCATGCGTGAACTCTGCGAGTCTCATACCATTGCGGGTTTTGATCGGTCGGTTGAATTGGACGTAACCAATCCGCAATGTAACTAAAATCTCATACGAGTTCGCGCGCCGTCTAAATCAGCCCTTAAGGTTAGATTTCGATCGCGGCTGCAACAGAGTTACTGCTGCGGCATTGTGCGTACCTACAATGTTACTTTCAATTGCTTGATAAATGTGTTACTGTCCTTTCCGCATTGCTGTTACGATTGAAACCTTTTCGGTTATGTCGTTATATAAATTTGACATTGTCTGTTTCCTGCAGTTGCAATGATCAGAAACTGAACGTAACCTTATAAACTCGAAAATCTGATTGAAATACACATTTTTTTTGTTTCTTCGTTTGTTTTGTTTATTTCTTTGTGGTCTTTCGTAAAGGTCTTACGTTAGATTTAGTCTGAAGGATCGATATTAAGTGTGATGATCTAAAAATTTTCTATTTTCCCATACAATGTAATGCTGTACCTAATCAGAGCATCAACGGGAAACCAAGGCCTTAAATCTTCACATAAAAACATGCTTGACGATCCACCCTTCATGTACCTACAAGTCTGTATATATCGAATATCCACGGTGCGTATACAGATTTATTAACGCGGAGAACATTTGTTAAGAGCCTTGTTTGGAGCGGAGTAGTTGAAATTTACACGCCTACACCCATAGGTCTCTTACAGCGTCGTGCCCAAACCCTCACTCATATCTATGCATTTATGCAGCGCCTGCAAGTACATCGCCTTTATTCTTTCCTTTCAACATTTTTTTACTTAATAGTAGAAAAATAAATTTACGTTGCATTTTATTTTAAAATTACGATGATTATTTATAAACAGGATAACGTAAACTAACCCATGACATTGATGTTTTATGTGCAATAAAATGAATCCGTGCTCTTTTACGTGTAGCAACGTCGGATAAATGTCTGTAGGTATTATTATAATCCATACCAATAAAAATCAGATTACGTATATGTGCAATAAAAATAGCGTTTCCAGCTTAAGAAGGAAAAACACACTTCGAGATAAAATGGGCAGTGGACAAATAGGCACTGACGTGAAATATACCCGGGAAAAGTATTATGGGATCCAATCTCGTCTTCGGTCGCCGACAGTAAGCTCTATCCCACCAAAAACATTCTGTAAAAAACTAGCCAAGTCTCGATGGAGCTGCTTGTTTATCTCTAAAAAGTAATGAAATCTAGACAAAGTCGTGCCAAGTCTAAGGTTCCTTACTGCGATTTCTTTATTATTATAGTTAATGTTGTGTGACTTGGCCGTTGAAGGGTACACAAGGGTACAAAACCAGGTGCTCCGTGACACCATTGCACCAATCTGTCGCCAGAACCGCTATCCATTGACGATGGAAAATTGCCACTTGGAAAACGTTGATTCAATAACCAGTCAATTGTAGGCTTGATAAAGCTGCGTATTTCAATAATACTTATGTATGGGCGAGCCTGAAACAAACACTTCTTTTTGGTGCAATGGCAGATTGGTGCAATGGTGTCATGGAGCACCTGGTTTTGTACCCTTGTGTACCCTTCAACGGCCAAGTCACACAACATTAACTATAATAATAAAGAAATCGCAGTAAGGAACCTTAGACTTGGCACGACTTTGTCTAGATTTCATTACTTTTTAGAGATAAACAAGCAGCTCCATCGAGACTTGGCTAGTTTTTTACAGAATGTTTTTGGTGGGATTTCACTTCTTTTTGTAGAAACGTGGGCATATTGATTTATTTTATTAGATTTTCTTATTTAACACATTTTTTTTCTTTTTAGGAGTAGTTTTTTTTATTATTACAAATCTTTCTTTTCTTTTTTTCCGGTTCTGATTCTTGTACAGTAGCAACAGTTTTTCGTATTGCCCATTCATTAAATCTAATAATTAAATAATAATCAGTAATCCGTCACTAATCATCATATAATGACTTGGCAATCGCACATAATGCTTTACTCGTACCGTACTCGTAAATATGTGTAATGCTCAAACTGCAATTAGCGCTAGCGTTGTGTTCAATTAGAATTATTTTTAATAGGTGACGATGATCCTTTTGTCATTATGCAGGCGTGCGATGGCCAAGTCATTATACGTATTACAAATTAAAGATATCTTATTGATACGGTTTTAACACCCCCTGGCACTGATTAAAATAACCGACTTGGTTTCACATTACATCTCAAAACTTTTTTGTAGTAAAAGCGTTGCGAGACTTGCACCTTTTTACATGTAATGTTTTTGATGGGATCTCATCTCTTTTTGTAGGCAGTCCTTCTTTTCGGGTACTCATACCCATACTATGTATACACATATCATAACTAAACATATCTTCATTCATACTCACATCGTACATCGTAGAGTACCTTTACTTTACTTTACCTACTATTTGTAGGAACTGCAACAGTAACTTTGTAATATCATATATTTATATGGGATTACAAACTTACTTATGCAGTTCTTAGGTCTTTAAAACGTGACTGATATTGCAATATTTTTAGGTTTTCCCTTTATGTGGCCATTAAACACTAACTCTGTACCAAATTTCAGCTCTCTGAGTTTATGGGAAGTACTAGTTCTATTCTGATGATCATGAGTGAGTTTCATAAATGCGAAACTTTGCTTTCGCTTAACTTCGGAACTAAATGACCTACAGACTTGAAATTTTGGATTTTAAGTATGTGATTATAGCTTACTGGATGACCAAAATTTCTTCGTTCTGGTCTTATCCAGAGGTTCTCAAATAGGGGCCTGAAAATGCGGCGAAATGGTTCCAGTAAATATGGTACGGCAGTGTTTGCTTCGCGCTCGACTTGGCGGGGGCACTGCCGTGCCCCCCGATTGTATAAATTTATCTTCTCATCAGTCTCAGATATTTTAGAATATAATAAAGTCGTTATAATAGTATTT
The DNA here is from genome assembly GCF_963556715.1 of Cydia fagiglandana. NCBI lineage: Eukaryota > Metazoa > Arthropoda > Insecta > Lepidoptera > Tortricidae > Cydia > Cydia fagiglandana. The sequence continues at coordinate 7,841,617 of NC_085947.1, forward strand.
TGTGTTTAGATATTAAATGCTGAGGCACTTGAAGCCGCATCAAAATATATACAGCGGTTTACAATTTAACGTCGTAATCTGTCAATAAGAATAAGAATAATTTATTGAGAAAACCTTATTGCTAATGTTGCATTATGCGTGAACTTTTACATTTTACGTACATTGTTACGTGCGCCTGAACTAGGAATATCCTGTATCTCAGGCAAAGAGATAATATACTAATTTAAAGAACAATAAACAATGAAACAAAATAAAATCATGAACATAGAGACATAAAATAGGTATTGAATTATCTTACACTTAGTAACCAAGTATTGCTGTGTCAGTGTCTGTAATGTCTATAAAGTAGGTCAGTCGTGTTTATTTTATTATTAAATACGTTGTTATTAGTTTACCTTAAAAATAGTTACAAGGCAAGAATTGCATTTCGATAGGTTTACAGGTTAGTAGGGCAAGTTAAACATAAGGTTGATGGGTAAATAAAGCACTTATTGATGACAGTTTTATACAAACATTAAATACTTAGGTATGAAAAACATTATCGATCTATACGTCGATTACTAATGATAATAACTACAAACCAACTAATTAGGTATACTTAGACAAACAATTAAAATTAACAGATAATCTTTTAACATGTACTTATTAGTCCTCCCCATAATCAATCGAGTTTATGTACCGTCGTTCGGCCATTTTCCTGACGGGACAGTCAGGGTCCCCAGTTATATGGCCATTGGGTTTTTTGAAGAGACTACATGATGCGCATTTGGGATGTTCTGATTTAAATAGGCAATCCTTGTCCGAGTGGCCTAGATTACTGCAATGTCCACAGGTGGGCTCCGATTGCTTGCATGTTTTGGCAGCATGGCCGTAAAGATGGCACTTGAAACACTTTGTAACAGTTGTGAAGTCTCTGACAGGACACGATGACCAATTGATGAAAGCTCGGTTCTGAGATATGAGAGCTCGTCGTATGTAGGCTGGAACTTCTATCACGTAGTTACAGGACTCTGCATCTTTCTTACCCGACTTATGGCTTAATTTGATAGACGCTAAGAAATTTTCCCGAGTTAGGTCTGGAAACTTGTCGGCTATATTCTGTTCATATATACAACTGTAGACCTCTTGTTCCCGTAGAGCCGATGATACGCCTATTATTACAACTCTGGGCCTGCGCTTGAAGGGTTCATCGATGGTGAGGTTCGGGGATGTGTTTTTAAATGTCAATTTCAATTTTTCTATGTCGTCCTTAGTATCAGTGCTGATGATAACACCGCCATTTTTAACTTTACGCAGCGCTCTTACGTGCAGTTTCATTTCTTCAGGATTAATAATTTTTTGTACTAGGTTTTTCGTTTCCTCGCTTGACTTCGACTGATCTTTAGGATAAATTGCGACTGAGCTCAAATTATTAGGACGAATTTCGTTTTTGTTACTAGTTTTCACCATATCGGCAAAAGAAAGTGCGTGTGTGGCCGGTCTGTTAGTGTTATCGATACTATCCTTTAGGGCTCGTAAACTGTCTGATAGTTCTTGTTTTCCTTGAAGCGTCTGAAGAGTGCAGTGGTTAACGAGTGCCTTTGCTTTAAGGCCTTGGTAAAGAACTGCCAAGTTTGCGGAACCGTGGGAAACCTTTCGGCAAAGATTGTGGATCCTGAGTTTTTGGTCGGAGTTCAATTTGCCTTCCGTCGATATGCTGCAGATTTCACTAAGAGATTTATCTATAGTGCTCATCCAGTTCTGAATTTCTGATGTTGGTACCGGGTCTAGACTAGTCTGGTCTTTTGCGCTCGTTGGTTGTGCATTTTCATTTCCGGTATTCGGTGGTACTGGTGTTGATGACGGGGAACGCTGAATCTTGGAACTTCTTCCAAACGGGCTGTTATTAGCACTCATATTGATTGAAGTTATTTAAACACTTTGACGTCATAACTACTTGCACTACACAAGCAAAGAACATCGCATGACACAGTTTGTCAGTATCGAGGTCAATGCATATTGCACACGATTTTAATTTGTATATTATTTAATTATAATTTCAACACGTCTGTTCGCATCGGCGGTCGAATGCTTCCGAAAATAAATTTGGTAAGTTTCATGGGCATTGGATTCTTTCTCTTGAAATTATGGTCAATCGAGAAAAACAACGTCGCGAAATTGTATGTAATTTCTACAGTACACATTATATGCTCGAAACTGAAGATAGTGGAACAAGTAGTGGAAATAGATGAGAGCCGGAGCTCTTTGTATAGTATTTTTGTACAATAACTATTACAGTCGCGATTTTCCTCGGGTATATGTAACACATTAACGAGACGAGACGGTTTTCAATCTCTCAAAATACACTAAGCATATTCGTTTACCCGAGTGTAGCATCCACGTGTCTCCAGATGCGACAGCGACTGGTGTCACCAAGCGCTATCAATCAAGCGGGATCAACACGAATAGCTCACTCGCGTGTGATCGACGTGTCAGCGTTACAGAGCGTTTTTCATCGATCAATCGGGGAACGTATGGATTGGCGTTCAGGGGACATTATGTTGTGATTGCTGAGTATCGGTTTTGGAGTTCGGTTGATGAGCAAAATGGTAATATGATGAACAGGTAATATGATAAGCGCTGTCATGTATATTGATGATAGCATGTAAGATAATATGTAAGGTTGGGTGAATGTTTTTTCTAGCTATCATATCTAACGTAGGTATATCATATCTAGCGTATAATATATGAAAGAAAATATTTATACACGTTTTACTTTCAAAAAGAGATAGGCGATTTGGGCGGTATGGGCAGCTACTCTCGTCGCGGCCACTCGCTTTCCGTGTGGTGATTTTTGGATATCGTCGAGGACTAATTTGAGGTTTTATATGTTATTTATACTTTTTATACATTTTGTCTATGTTTTTATGGTATTTTGTTTTTACCTTTTGTTTTACGAGTTGTCATTAAATGCTATGGTGAAAGCCGAGCTTTTTCGTTGCTCCCGATTTTATAGCTATCGAAGTGTAAATTGTCCTGGATTCCGGGACAGATATTGTTCGATATATTAATTATTTCCATCCCGTTATGTGCACAAAAAGTATCCAGTGATGATACTACAGATAGCTAATTACAGATTTAGAAGAACAGGGCTGGGTGAGTAAAAGGTACAGTTAACGGGTATACTTTCAAATCAGTGCCTTTGATAAGCCACGGAGGACGCTGTTACCTTATCGGCACGATTCAGATAAGGTCCGGAATAATAGACTAACCTTTTCCCTGCGCATCGCTGGAGAAGGTGACACCCTCGAGCGGTATACGCAACTCCTCACGCCGCGGCCGCTCGCACTCGACGTCGAGCGCATCGCGCGACTGCGAGGCGACGAGCGGCGCCGCCGCCTCCGGGTTGGTCGCCTCGAGCGTGCGCACGATCTCGCCGAGCAGCCGCGAGCCGTCGATCTCCTCGCCGGGCGAGTTGAGCGGCGCCGGCGGCGGGAACGAGAGCCGCCGCTCGTCCTCCTCCATGTCGGGGGCTACGTGCGATCGCCCATCGCTACGCGGCCCCGCGCGAGCTCACACGCTCGCACCGAATGACGACGCCATTTTGGATTACTGCCTGCGAACAAAGAGAACGCAAAGTTAGTTGAGCATCTACAAAATAAAAAAATATTTACACGCCATATTCGGCAGTGTTCTCCACCACCACTGCCACTCTACGCGCCTGGTTACAAACACTTAATTAATTTGAAATAATTCTCAGTGGGATCAGTCTGAATAATAATTATTTTCTGTAAGTAGGCTAGATAATTGTCGCAATAATAACGTGACTAAACTCATAGTAAATAGCAGTAAATTTAATGACTGTATAACTCACTAATAGAAACAGTTAACAGCTAAAATTAACCTATTAGCGGCAATATTCTATTCCAAATGTTAATGTCACTGCGTCATACCTAGGTAATAACCAATAACGTCCCGTGCGAGTGAACCGACCCGCAGTATTATGATCATTAACGCTCTCCGACTGTCTAGGTTAGCAATGACCCAATAATTCCGCGACAAATTTTCCTGAGGTTTGTTCAAAACCATATAATACGATAACAATTTGACTAGTGCATTGCTAGTTCACGAGATCCTTGCAATTATGAAGTATTTATATGCTGTCCAAGCTACGACAAGCCTACTTGATGTAAGGTACTTGCACCTAATAAGGCCCAGTTTTAAAGCTTGCTGTAAATGAGTTTAAATTTCTCGCCCATGTTTGGTTAGTACCATAGACAAAATTGCAAGTTCATATCAAAAATAAAAAAAATAAAAAATTAAATTAAAAGTGGGCCTTATTAGGCGCAAGTACCTTATGAGTCTTATTAATGTTAAAAGAGCTTTGATAAACACCTTAATACATAATTATTATTGGTATCCCATATTTCGTTTCAGAATATGCCCCCTGTTAGAGTAACAATTAATTTCACTGGGTGATTATGCTGTATGCGTTAGACTGACAGCGTCACCATGGTGGTTATTAATTATAGGATTTACTTGTGAGTGAGCATGCATGCGTTGATTCACATATCACACTTCGGAATAGGTTTTGTTACTAATGCTAACCTTTGGTGGAAAACCTTTTGTAAAATGTATTTACAATTCATATTTGAAAGGAAAACTTTTAGTTTTACCTGGCGTTTTTAGGAAAATCATGAATTTCTTCTTTTGTGATCTTCCCCCAGGAAAATATATATATCCCAATAAGGGCCATTCACTAACCCGGGGTTAACCAGTTATAACTGGAGTTACCATGGTTACTAGTACAATTTGACATTGGGTTAACGGTTTAACTGGTTAATCCCGGGTTAGTGTGATGGTGCAAGTGGCGCTAAGAAAACAAGAAAACTAATCTCTTATTGGGATTAGTCTGGTTTCCTCGCGATGCTATCCTTCGCCGAAAAGCGGCTGGTAAATATCAAATGATATCTCGTAAATGAAAAGAAAGACGTGTTTAAAATATTTAGTAATTTTTAACGAATTAAGCTTTTTTAAAACAGACTATTACTACTTCTAGAAAATAGGTTGAGTAGGCACCGACGCGTCAGTTTAGCTTCCGATTAGCTGCCATTACGGTCGCGGTCAGTGACCCGGACACACTCGATATCCGGTTAACCGGGCTTATCCGGCACGTTTATGCTTAGACCCCGTGAAAAACCCCGATGGTGACGCGTCCTTTCTCATATTTATTTGAAAGTAAAAATGTTCACAATAGAAATCGTTAAAATAGGCGTACGTTTGGTCTCTGGAGTGCTACAAAGGAACAAACATAACATACATAGACTGATAAACACACTACCCTCTGTTTCATCCCACTGGCGGGTGGTAAGACATATTTTATTGCACTATTTATAAATCTCAATAAATAAAAAAACATAAGTGGTAGACACAATGACAACATAATATGCAACAGCTGCTTCGCAGTCTGGCGAATCTTTGTATTGTGGTATACATACGAGTATTTGATATTTCCATGTTATTATCAATATCAATTAAAAAAAACAACTATTTATGCGTTTTTAAACTCTTGTTACAAAACCTTTTCTCTTTTAATTTGCATCAAACCTCATGATATATTAATCAGAGCTCTAGAGACTAATGAAAATGCAAATGAAATCATACCAATAAGTACTTCTACCAAGCCTGTACATGAATACGAAATTGAAATACAAATAACCGTTGTAATTGGATTTCGTTAAATTAAATCATCATAACAAAACGTATGTACCAAACACATCCACGGATACTATTGTGTTGTATGTGCATTTTGGACGTCGCTTAATAGCTCGTTTTTGCCGTTATCATCAAATGTACATTTGAAGGATCAAAATTGGAACGTTTTGGTTACTTAAGCTGAGTTTTCATTTTAAAGTAAGAGTCGTGTGAGATATTTTTATTCCAAACTATACTCCACCATTTCCCAACTATATGGTCCGAAATTAACTCTTATAGGAGCAAAGCCTTACCAGTAATACATGATTATTGTCAAGAGGGCGCTGATATTCTCATTGTACAGGGTGACAGCTAAGTATAGTAAGAAAAAAATAGTTTCAATGAAATTCCGCAACATGGCGCGTGATCAGGCTTTAACCATGAATTGAAAAACACAGTCCTAAGGCAAAATATTTTCATAAATGGAAGAAAATACTCAAAAAAAGAAACAAAAGGGAAATTGCTATTGATACCTTTAACGTGTTGAGCCTTTGAACCACAGTTGTATTAGACTATAGTTAAGAGGTTTTACGGTAATTCACTACATACACAAATTCAGTGGATAGAATAAACCCCAGTAAACACTACGACCTCGGAAACTATGATTTGCATGAATAGTCGTCATTATGCATGCATCGCAATATGGGGCATCCGAAGTGAAATCAGAATCTATAGATCGTATGTACATCCATTAACAGCCACCGACATGCACATTGAAGTAGTTAATATTTGCTACCCAGTTCTACTTTGTTTCCGACAGCTAAAAATTTTAATGACCTTGACAGGCATTGAAACCTATTGACTTACAATCTTATTACGATTATTTTTATAAATACTTTAGGCATACGGCGCGATTCGGAAAATGAATGAGAGATTAACTAAATACGATATAGTAAAGATAAATAGGTAACTTTACTATTTCATATCTAGTGAATTTCTAATAAAATTAATTTTCCGAATCGCGGCGCCAGCCGCCATAAGGTACCTTTTGCCGTGGAACGTCACATATCTTTACTATTTCATATCTAGTAAATCTCTAATTTATTTCCCGAATCGAGCGGATAATCCGCTAATTTGACTTCAGTTCCCACAGTAAACGATTTATATCGCGTAAGTATAATGAAATGTAAATAAGTACATCCTGATTTTTCGAACCGAGATCTCGAACTACTGAAAAGAGTTTAACGTTGTAAACGCGATATAATCCGTATACATAGTTTTATTTCATAAATCACTAAGTTTTGCTCTTCGATATAATTCATCGAATAATAAGTAAGTACCTATACGGCTACCATCAGTTTGGCATTGACATAAACACTATTATGAACGTAATTTACTTTCTATATATCTCTTTCGCACTAATATGTCAGTACCAGCGAGATGCATAGAAAGTAAATTACGTTCACGATAGCGTGTATGTCAATGACAAACTGATGGTAGCCGTACTGGGTAGAATTTTACCCTTTTTGCAGAATTAGGTAACTAATCTACACGCAAGCTGTCATTAAAACTTCTCTACCTCATACAATATCTCTAGAACGTCTACCTACTAAAACTTAAGTTACCTAAAGTCTCGTCGGTCAAATCGGATAGCTATTTCATACCGTTGAAGCTAAGTAGCAGTTTTTCTCCCTGACAGCCATTCCTATACCATATATGCATTGTATATGAGACCGCATAAAGCTCGTGCGACAAAAGCAACGGCGACATGCTGAGAGCTTATTGTGTAACTTCAATCGTGCCGCATCGCGTGATATTTTATTTAAATGTATTTATCTAGTAAAAGGAGCGCCATCGGCTTATCGTCTAACAAATTAGATTTTCGTTTAAGATAAACTAAATTGATGGTAGTTAAACCAGTGAAAACGTCAAAATTATTTCAACAGAGTAGAATTCCGGATAAGTCTATTGGTAACTTTGCATTCGCAGTCCGGAGCGACGATTTGTCGAAAATGTTTAAGAAGAAAAGTTAACCTTATCTTTCCGGCGCGGCTTTTATAAATGAATATTGAAAAATCTCTCAAAGAATTTCGTCGAAAATATCTTGAATTTTTTATATTGTCGTCGAAAGGACTCGGCAAACACAGTTAAGGATTTTTTTATAGACCTCATTTGAATTTCGCCTATAGAAATTAATGAGGTGCAAAAATAAGAAACGGAGTTTGGAAAGCGATTGCGAACGTTTGTTTCTTTAGACAACTCGAGACTTTGGAACGGAATTTCTGAAAACGGTCCTTATTACAAACTTTTGGTGACTCCTTTCGAACATCAAAAAATGATACTTCACACGTAATCATCATTTTCCTGGCGTTATCCCGGCATTTTGCCACGGCTCATGGGAGCCTGGGGTCCGCTTGACAACTTATCCCATGATTTGACGTAGGCACTAGTTTTTACGAAAGCGACTGCCATCTGACCTTCCAACCCAGAGGGGAAACTAGGTCTTATTGGGATTAGTCCGGTTTCCTCACGATGTTTTCCTTCACGGGAAAGCGACTGGCAAATATCAAATGATATTTCGTACATTAGTTCCGAAAAACTCATTGGTACGAGCCGGGGTTTGAACCCGCGACCTCCGGATTGAAAGTCGCACGCTCTCACCGCTAGGCCACCAGCGCTTCTTAGTTCACACGTAATATCGCCTATAAAGAGATATGTTTGCCATATTACAATTTGTCAATAGGTACATATTGCCTCGTAGGCCACGTTAGGTTCCGTGATTGACACGGGTTTGCTTTATTAGAAACGTGCTTTTCCAATTGTCTAGGGACATCCGAAGGAAAACAATGTGAAATAGTAGTCATCACGTACTTAATTTAACGCAATCGTTGGGAGCGTGTTGAGTTGCTGACCTAGTTCATTCAATTTATTACGTACGCATACAGGACCAGGTAATAAACGAATATTACTTTATATCTGTGAAATAGTAAAAGTCAAATGGCGTTATTTATAAACGCGCCACAAGCCTCGATTTAGCTATTAATCGCTTGTCTTAATCTGTCATTTTGGCTTAAGTTACAGATAATTAAGAAAGGGTTAAAACACAATTAATTGAGGCTTGAAGTTTTATGAAGGAGCGGGTAAGAAATCATCATTATTTAAATATTCTCGTCTTTGGTCATAATAATTCCACAACTACATAAATATGTACCTACTTCGTTGTACACATCCATAGCTAATATAGCCATTTACGAGTATGTCTAACAAAAGGCATTAACAAGTATACATGCGGGAGGCGTTTTTTTTTTAAATAAGTACAATTAGCAAAACTGTTTGCTTAGCACCCCTGCATACATATATTTGTATGCAGGGGTGCTAAGGATATAACTACTTACTATTCATAAATGACACCAAATCTTCTGAGTCTCAACTGTTATTATTCTCCTTCAAATACGCCGTTGATCTCACGTAATTCTACAGCGCCCACGTCTATCTGTTCGCATTTTGCTCGTTGGCATAAAAAGGTATTCGTTATTGAGACCGCCCCCTCTCCCCCCATTGTACCATTGTCTCAGAGCGGCACTGTCCGGACACTAGGAAGTATTTTTACAGAGGGAAACTTTGCTCGGCGTATCTGTATAAAAATATGCCGCGAGCGCTCGAAATATGACTTTATATAATGTTCATTTGGCTAACGGCCAAGAGGTCGTAAGTCTTGATTTGACTAGACCACAAAATGTTTGTTTTTAACGGTTGGTGGGCTTCCACGTTACTACTAGGTTTTGAACTCTAAATGTATTTTATTAGCGGTATAAAGTTCAGTATTTTCGAGCGTAAAGACGTATGCAATTTTCGCTTTGTTGCTTTAAAATAGTTGAGCTTTATTTTCTCTGCGCACAAATTTTTATATCGTGTTAAAGCGACGGAGTAACAATTTACAGTCGTATGCGAGTTTAAAAAGTATAAATGATTCAGTTAGAAGTTTTGGAATGTAAAAGAATATTTCAGCTGTGTAATTTTCCGCGAAGTGTTTTATTTTACTTCAAACTTGGTGTTTAACTTTTATTTTACGGTTTCCATAAAATGGTGGTAAAAACTGAAATGAAACCTAATTTGTGCCGTGGGCAATAGACTAATATTCTGATTCGGTTAAGTTATGTTCTAATATATGGGGAAGACAAACAAATTATAGCCAGCATTTTATGAATGTAGTTATGATACCTTTGGGTATATGGTTGATTACGCACACTATAGCGTCGTAAGACTCACCATCACACAGTTTTGCCAAAAAGTTGCATTTAACATTTTTTTGTTTAAAATTTATTAAGGATTAAGTATTTCTTACCTTGACACTTTTTTCCTAACACCGGGTCATATTTATGCTAAAAGGGGGGTTTGCGTCAGGGGCAGAGGGTGGGACGCTAGTGTACGTACAGCACCATACTCAAAGGTATCATACACATACATAAAATGCTGGCTATAATTAGTTTTTCAAAAAACACAATTTGACTGAATCAATCGTGTAGTTGTAGAAATTTGTACTTTTATATCTGAATCCTAATTTCCATTGCGAAAGCATTACCCAACTAATCTATTAGTCAGGCGTTACTTTGCGAAAATCCATCTTAATGAAAACAAAAATATTACTTTGCTAATCTGAGAGTTTAAAACAAGCAAAACAAGTGTGATCTCATGCTATGATAACAGTTATAAGTATACGCAATATGTAGACAAAGATACTTTTCCTTGTTTTTTGTGGTAATGCGTTCCGTAAGTATATTTACACTAGGTAGATGAATAAAGCCGAGATGGATGCATGCCATATAAAGTTATAACGCTTCCAGCACTTCAGATGCTCAAAGAGTGAACGAATAATAAACTTTATTTATTATACTTCTGGCACCTACCATCTATCAAGTAAGTGCACGATAAAGTTGTTTGAATAGCTCGCGGCAGAGACAAACGTAAACGCAAAACATATTTTCAATGTAGATTATAGCGGTGAGCAAGTACCTACCTAAGAAATCTTTAGGGGCCCACAGATTACCAGTTCGCCGGGCGATATCAGGCTGTCCCTTTAGTACCGTTTGGTAACTAAAAATTGGTAACCAGCTTCGAAACGGGAAAGAAATGCCAATTCGTAACTGGCTTCAAATTGGGACTTTTCTATTATCGATTTGTAACCACGTTTGGTAACTGGCTTCGAAACGGGAAAAATAAATCCCGGGTTGTAACTGGTTACAAAATGGGACTTTTGAATTACCGATTCGTAGCCACGGTTGGTTAACCAGCTTCCAAACGGGAAAAAATATCCCGCGTTGTAACTGGTTACAAAATGGAACTTTTGAAGTGGCTCATTAAGTTGTATACAAGGTGGAAAGTTGAGATGGGGCAGTGAAGGCAGCTTGCTGTCACTCGAAAATGGTCTTAGGAAACCATCTCTAACTTTTTAAGTGCTGACAATTGGCATTTACAAGTTTTGATAAAATGTACAGTCAGCGAGAAATTATCAGTAAAACTTAAAATAAACGTATGCAATGACAATAAGTCTGAAGTGCTTTCGTATGTACCTACACCGTTCTAGCCTCGATTTGGTAGAATAAACTCCGATCAGTAACTCCGTCCCAATACGTAACCGGCTACAAACAGGTAATTTTGGATTCCCATTTTGTAGCCGGTTACAAAATTTAGTTACCAGATGGTACCACTCTGGCCCAATTCGTAACTGGCTACATACAGGGAATTTTAGATTCCCATTTTGTAGCTAGTTACCAAACGGTCACACGCTGGCCCAATACGTAACCGGCTACAAACTGGGAATCTTGATTCCCATTCTGTAGCTGGTTACGAAATTTTGTTACCAAACGGTACTAAAGGAGGCTGTCAGTTGTTCGGAGCTGTCACCTTTTGCATTTAATTGACAGGCCGATATCGTCCGGTGGGCCCCTTTAGTTAGAGTAAACATAAACATACGTTAAAAAAGGCGTTGAAACATATTTTTCAAACGAAGAAATTTAAACTTCGTGAAAAGGCATTATACTGCTTCATCTTAGCGAACGAAGTCGCGGGGCAACAGCTAGTAAATACGACATATACCGCAATTATTTGCATCTCCTCACCGGTCTATGAATTCAAAAAACAGCTAGACCATTACCATCATAACTACAGCTTTTCCTTAGTTACCTACGTATAACTTTTCTCACGTTTTAACGTAGCACCAGACTAAAAGCTAATTAATTGATCTCTAATTCCAATTTATACGGTTATTTCATAATACAACATGTAATCGGGAAGATGAAATTGAGTTGCACATAAAGCATCACATCACACACTTCCACGATCAAATAACTCAATTTGCTTCAATCAGAATCACCAGCTGCGTACAGGAAAACGGGTAAATGCAATCTTATTGCCATATGTACCAAATGTCCTACACTCGTAAACGTAACGTAATCACAACTGAATTGCTGTGAGCGGTAATTACCACAGTAAAGAGACAAACATTTTTAAAGCTTAAACTACGGATACTAAAATTCAAATTTGAATGTTCATCATTTCAACTCATTGTTATACATTTTTTATTGAAACAATACATTTAAATTTGACTCCTAATGTCATATTTTATGGTTCATATTGCAATGACGCTCAGATAATACTTGTTGCTTTTGACTTTTAATACGGTGACGTTTTGCGCGCGACACGGGACCCTTAAATTTCATTTCCGACAGGGATTCCGTACCCTGTTCACAGTTTGACGGGCCCGTGGTGTTAATTCGTTAAATAGTATGTCATCCGATGACGCAGGAGTCGTTCAACTCTTCATTAGTTCACATATAACTATGTTAACTATACTAGTTAACGTTCATTAACTATCTACCTACTTTCCATCACAGCATTCATATTGTTCTTCACTGAACTTCGCATTAAGGCACTCCCTAGTACCTACGCCGCGCCGCTTCTGTAGGTACACTTGTAGACATGCTACAAATCTCGTAGCGCGTTAATCGTTTTTTGTTATTTGTTTAGTTCGTCGTAGCGATTAATCTAAACAATAAATAATTAGCTACGTAGGTACTCTGTTAAATATGACTGTGTTCTTAAAGTTTTTTTATTTATTACTACACAGTTTATCATTATATGATATGATATCACAAGGAATTACTTTACCTACTGTGTATGAAATTTTCCGTGAATATAAAATTTAATTACTTACCTGTCATAAAATGTCGTAAAATAAAGATATTTGATATTTAAATTTATATAATATTACGCACAAAAACCGTTCATATTTAACAAATAGGAAATAGGTTATATATGTATTTCGAATTTCAGCTCTTTGTATTAAAATTCGCGTTGGTGATATACGACTGAATATTGTCGGTTTAATGTCCGCTTTTTAAATTCCACGAAAGTTATTCTGAGTTCTGAAAAATATTTTTAGACTGACATGTTTTATTCAAATGTTGGTTGATTTAATGATTTCACTTCCTGTATAAATGCTAAATTGGTATTAAAAAATGTTGATGAAATAAAAAAAATATGGAACACAATCTAGAGAACAGGTATTAGTCAAGGAATTTGACGATCATTATTCATTACATTATTAAGACTGCATCGAGCAAAATCAGCGAAAAAGGCAGTCACCGTTTAGTCGCTAGCGTCCACATCTCTTGATAAAAAAAATTATAATAAATATCATTATTATCCCAAAGAGTGTGTTTACAACGAATCACCCTTGAAAATTTGAAATCTTTTACAATATAATAAATACACTCATGCAAAGTTGTACCTAAAACGGGATGAACGAGTGTCAGCGTTTAGTAAAATTTGTATAAAAATTTCGATGCTCAAGCTATAAAATCGAGTGATTTCGAAAGCCAGATAACTGGACTACAACGAATCAGGCTTTTCCTATTTTTCCTCTTAAAGACAACAGAGAAATTCAATCGTAAACGTAAACTTTCGTAAAATTTCCATACATCCGCCATATCTGTCAAATTCTCCTTTGAATCAGATGCCCGCTGTGGGCCGTCCGGAGCGGACGCGTACTTAAAATCTCCCATTTTGACATTTCATTTATGACATAAATTCATGTCCGTATACGAATGATGATACCAGTGAAAAACTGTGTTCAAAATAAATAGGGTAAATGAATAATGTCACACGGAGATCCAGAGTCATTAAAATTTTGATTTGTTTTTATTCATAAGTCATAATACTTTAAAAATATAACAAATTATTTATAAAATATACGAACACAACCAAATCAGTGTAATTAGTTTCTTCCTAATTCACTAAAAATGAAAAAAGTTTGAAGATTTGTTTTATCTTATTGGAATAAATTTTCATTGTGCTGGCATTCATATTACGTCATTTTAAAAACATATATGACATAATGTCAATATACTAGATAGACAATTTATCAACAAATTTCTTCACATTTTAACGTAAACAATATAAATTATTAAAATTTTATTTATGAAGACGAAGCAATGTTGTTCACATAATATGAGCAATAAAATACTTAGTTTCAACCAGTTTTGTTGCTATTCTGAGAGCTATCACGTGCTTTGAAAGTTAATTCAATGATATATCATCAAGAAATTGAAATCAAGACTCGACCTGCAGTCTCAGCGAGTTTTTGTGGCTATATTATCAGTTGAAAGAACGATATTTAAAGCCAATACCAGCAGTGGTCTGGCTTACGAGTACCTATATTGGTTCCATGTGACGATTTTTATATAAATGTATCTATCAAATTAACGTGCTTTTATTTCATTGATATTCGGTGCAAAACGATAACTCAGTAACGAAAAATAATTACTTATCAGAAATGCCTTAGGGTTTTTTCAGTGAACGTTTATTTATAGGTATTTATGAGGTCTTATGTCTTATCAGCGTGGCTTTGGCCTTTGGACATTTTTGTAATGCTTTGTAATAAGGTAGGTGAGGTATCTATATCCCTAATTGTAGTAACCTTTTTTTGAATGAATTACAATTTAATTATTTAAATAAAAAAGTGGTCTACAAACATACATATCCGCTCGGTCCGCTAAAATAATTTAAGTGCCCTACATAATAGATATATTTAAGATTAACAATCAGTAAACATCATTAATTACGCTCAAATGCTTGTTTCAGTCCAAATTGGCTGAAATATTTCCGACATAAAACCTAAAGGTATAAAAGTACAATTTGCTAAGTAAACTGTCAATCTACATTAATTATAATAGATAGACTCCTAGAAGTCAGCTTACTGAAGATTATGAACAACATATATTATAAGTACTTTCTAAATAAAATACAATTTGTTTTTCCATGACTCATGTAGGCCGTATTTTACTATAGACCATTTTAAATTGAAGATGAAATTAATTCATGATAAAAGCTAATAAGGCCCGGTAATATTTTCTGTTATTCTTGAACTTATGTTCAAGTCAGTGTTCAACTGTCAGTGCAAGTAACAAGGGGCCCGGTTCCGAACCAACATGGTATGGTTTTTTTATAAAACGTGTATTTTTCAAAAGCGCCGGAATATTTTTATAACTATTTTGGTATATATGAAGAAACATTGATTTGATAATAATATCCTGATTATTAATAGAACTATTTCAGTTAAAATAAAGGTGGGCCTTATATGCTTCACCTGACCTTATTCGTCCACATTTAGATCCTATAGCTATATTTGGTCACTTTGGCCGTCACTCTCTATTTGATGCCGATTGTACTAACCATTAAAAGTACAGCTCATATGTACTTTTACCTGTACTGAAACTTAAGCATTTGAGCGTAATTAAAGATGTTCACTGATTATTAACATTACGTGTTAAAGAACCGTGTCCCGATTTGGGCCATGGTGCGTCCATTAATGAATCGCATACTAACGGATAGAGGTTTACGAGTACATTCAAAGAAAAATAATTATAGGCAACCCAATACTAGTGGCTTAGTATACCAAAAATAAGGGAAGAGGGGAAATGGTCGGCTCCAATCTATGAAGTCCAATCTATGCTATATTTCTTCATGCTTTTAGCAACTAGGGCAAGTTATATATCATTTTTGAATAATTTAGGGACGAGGAATTCAGTTTTTAAATAATCGTATATAGGTATAACGATTCATACAAATAAACTGATTTTTGCACAATAAATGATAATGATATGTAATTTTAGGACAATTTTGGCCTTTACAATCACAGTGTGGTGATTTGTACTAAATAAAAAATTGCAAAATCTAGGCTAGCAACAAGCTCTTATGAATCGTAATTAATCTTAATCTATCAGAGCAATTTATTGATGTTAATATAATTCCATAATAAGATTGGATTATTATACATATCAAATTTAACACTAAGAATTTCACAGAAGGATCGTCAAACATTAAAAAGATTGTATAAAAAAATACTAGTCTATAATTTCTAGAATAAAATCTAAATGTCAAAAAAATAAAAATAGGCACTCATATATTTTTTCTGAATATTAATTAGTAGCGCGTGGCGGTGATGATTTCTATTTAAATTGAATTATGGCCAAAGTCAAACATTAAAAAAAAAACTGAATCTGGCATTTGAAAAGTGTGAATACAATGTTTTAATATTTAACAGATAAATTACAGGTGATAATTTTACAAACGAAATGGGTTTCTGCCACCATTGCCACCCTATTATAAAGCAGTAGGCTTTTTTACTAATAAGGGATGCCCACCAAATACGCTCATAAGAACGATTTATTCTATCGATATAGGCTATGAATTATCTAATGATATGTATACAGGGTGTAATCGTTATGTGTAGCCGGGCTATAATTCCGTAAATATAACAGATATCAGAAAATTTCAAATTGATATCGAAAGTGCGTTATCCAATGAGTAAAATTACATTAATATATTTTTTTAATAAAAGCAGAAATATCCCAAACATTAACTTCAAACCCACCCATACATTTAGTACGACGACTCACCCCTCAAAGAACGTTGGTGTTGTAAGAGATAAATCTGCTTGAGATTCATTATTTGCGATAATAAACTGTAATAAAATAATAAAACTACCGTTTATGAAATAATAAATCTAACATTTATTTTTTAATCACACCGCAAAGTTAATTTAGAAATATTTAAGGGGGCCCGTCAATGTATCGCACAAGAAGGGCGTCATTTCGAGAAACTACTGTAAACAAAAAATGTACTTCCTTAAAAAATAAGTGTTATATTTATTATTTCATAAACGGTAGTTTTATTATTTTATTACAGTTTATTATGGCAAATAATGAATCTCAAGCAGTTTTGTCTCTTACAACACCGACGTTCTTTGAGGGTTGAGTCGTCGTACTAAATGTATGGGAGGGTTTGATTTGAAGTTAATGTTTGGGATATTTCTGCATTTATTTAAAAAAAAGTTATTAATGTAATTTTACTCATTAGGTAACGCACTTTCGATATCAATTTGAAGTTTTCTGATATCTGTTATATTTACGGAATTGTAGCCTGGCCACACTTAACGATTACACCCTGTATAAGTTACTTCAGGACGCGTCATGGACCAGAACCCATACTATCCGGGACACAGGACACAAATTCTTTAATATTACGTAGGGCTAAAAAGGCCCTCTGTCGGTGCGGGTGACAAGGCCCAGTCCCGGGCCTTATTGAACGTATGAGATGAATTAGTAAATTTAAATATTTTAATATAGGTAATTATGAGTTATTTGATTTCCCGATAAGTTTTAAGTAAGCATCACTTACTGACTTACAAAAGTATAAGTGTAGTACCTGAATTTTATTAGATGTTTTTAAAGCCTTATTATCAACAGAGCTTTAAAAATTAAGTTATAAGTGAAATATAATAAGCGTCTATAGTTGTAAAAAAATGTTACAAGACCTATAACTAATGAAGGGATAATTTTAGATAGAGTCCACTTTTTTCGAGTAGGTAAAGTAGACGATTTCTTATATCTTTAATAATAAAACTCCTAGGTTTAATTTCGTCTATGTCTACAAACCGCATACCTACCATCGCACACCACCATACTGTTAACTGACAGTTCGTAAACCTTATTACAAAAGGCATAAGGTCCACCGATGGACAGTTAAGAGCGTCGCCGTTTTGTACAGTCAAGGAATTTAAATTCCGACCCATTTCGTACTTTGTCACAGTGACAATCAATATGAAAGCCGCTAGAGACCTCATACGGTTGTCACTGTGACAAAGTACGAAATGGGTCGGAATTTAAATTCCTTGACTGTACCTATCTTAATACAAAAGTCAACAACGAAAATAATTAATTACCTAATACGTCACATACCTATGACATGACATGAACAAACAAGGAAAGCTATATATAAAAAGTGTTTTTTCTCTGTCTTCTCACAAAGGAAAGCTTTGACAGTTTAAATTCCTCAAAGAAGGTCAGTAGTTAACACTAAACTCGAAACAGCACCTTTAAAAAAATATTAGGGGTCACTGACCTGTCCCAGTAAATTGAGGTAGTGTGCGTGAGCTGCGTTTGTGTGTGAAATGGGGTAATTTGACAGAATCTGAAAATTTACCCTCCTCGACGCCCTCTTAAAGCCGGTGTACTTACAAAAACCCGACTTGGAAAACCAGATTTTTGTAAGAGAAGAATTTTAAAAATGGAACTAGGTACTCTCCTACTCGTATTTTCACAAGCAAATATTTCAGTTTTGTACGCTAGTTACTTCACTCGTATGTAGCAAAGAACCTCCTGGGACGGCGACCGTGGAACAGTTCCGGGCGTCCAGCGGCTATAAACTCGGAGCGCGAAGGCTAAATAATATACTAGCCGTGCTCTGTGTATCAGTGTGCTCTTACTCATAGACTAGGAATCCTCTACACGGAGTTTAGAGCAATTATTTCATGAAACCGATGCTGCCGAAAATACTGGGGGTGCGGGGGACGAGGTAAGCGAGTCCCGTGCCGTGATTGGTCCGTTCAAAGACACGGGCGTCACACAAAGACACTTTGACTCGAAAATGGAGTAAAACTACCGTATATTTGTGGAAGAGGGGGTAGCGCTACCATGCTCAGTCTGGAATATGTCTTGTCTGTGGCTCTCACCTCTAGTAGGTACAAACAGCAACACTCCTAACTGTACATCGGTGGACCTTATTACAATAGGCATAAGGTCTACCGATGTACAGTTGACAGTGTGGGCGATGGTACTATCTAAAACACAGTGTCTTTTAAATATATGACATCAGGACATCACAGATGTTATTCTGATTTCAGCAACCTTGATTTATATAGTACTTAGGATAAAAAACATATGTTAAGCAACATATGTGCGTCATATGTTAAGCAACCGTGTTTGCCTGTAATTGGGTGATTTTATACTCTAGCAGTATTATTTTATAACTTGTCATTTATACGTATTTTTTTTATTACACCTGTTGGTGAAGCTGAATAAATAAATAAAATAAAATGACATCATTTCGACATCCATCAAAATGTAAGTTTGAATCGGTCTCCTGTGCTTTTGATTTTTTAGATACCTTACAGCAAGTTATGTTGCAGGTTATTTTGTAAAGTTATGAAGCGATATTAAATATGCAGCGATATTCTCCAGATTAAGTAAGAGCACAGTGATGCATGGCTCAGCACCGGCTAGTTGAATATTTAGAACACAACTACATGTAGGTACATTGTATAGCATCCATAGTAACGTATCAGACTGCGTGTCAAAAGTATCTACTAGCGCGTCAAAAGTATCTACTCGTACTAGCGCGTCAAAAGTATCTACTAGCGCGTCATATGTATCTACTAGCGCGTCAAAAGTATTTACTTCTATGGACCTTGCAACTATGTACTTAAACAAAAGTCACTAATAAATTCATCATTCTGAAACAATTTAATATGGCGGTTTGTTTACATAGTTAGCAAGTTCCACAGAATGACACTTTCCTTATTATGATGACTGACTGACTTATGACTTTTATTATTATGATAAAATAAGGGTGACAGCTGGCAACTACAGTTGTCAAAAGCATGTGAGTGGTTACTTGGTTAGGTAGGTAATCTGTAGCTTAACAAAAATATACATCTAAGCTATTAGGCTTGTATGTAGAGCAAATAGACTGTGACTGAGAATTCCAATATTGCAGGCCCTCGAAAATTCGATATCTAATCATAACGTGCGCGTACAGTTTAAAAAATCTGTAACTGGACGAAGAGTTCAATACGATTATGTACAAATCATTTTAATACTTTCAATACTCCATGATGTACGACTAAGCATTGTGTTTCACGGCGCGATTCGGGAAATGAATTAGACATTCACTAGATATGAAATAGTAACGATATGTGACGTTCCACGGCAAAAGGTACCTTATGGCCGCAATAATATAGGAGCGACGTTAATAATAGCGTAAGCGCCAACCGCCATAGGGTACCTTTTGCCGTGGAACGTCACACGTCTTTACTATTTCATATCTAGTGAATGTCTAATTCATTTCCCGAATCGCGCCGTAAATCAGACATATTGTTCGCTACCATAATTTTCCACACGAGTACCACACCGTTACTTAATTCTTGATTTACCACCTCAGCACACCTGAGCCTATGAACAAGAAACCGATCGGAAAATTGACTGCCTCGACCCTACCAGTGTTCAATGTTCCGCGGCTTGTTATCGCTAATTGATCAGTTGTTCCAACTTGTAGCATCTTCTTTGCATTTTCTTTGGCAATCTAAACGTACTAATTGATGTTATATAGGTTGTCCCAGAATTCGACGTCAAGCCGTAAACGGATGATAGACCAAGTCATAACAGTTATCATAAAAATACAAAAAAAAATCCAACTCATATTCTTTAAAAATTATGGACACTTTAAAAATTCACTAAAAAATCCACACCCTGTAATGGTTCTTTAACTCTTGTTACTACAAATTCCATAATTTATTCTAATTTTTTTATTATTGTGTAATCTTGAATAATTACAGGGTGTGGATTTTTTAGTGAATTTTTAAAGTGACCATAATTTTTAAAGAACATGAGTTGGATTTTTTTTTGTATTTTTATGATAACTGTTATGACTTGGTCTATCATCCGTTTACGGCTTGACGTCGAATTCTGGGACAACCTGTATAAATGGTTTATGGGGTGTTATCGTTAATTGATCAGTGGTTGAACTTGTAGCGTCTTCTTTTTGTATTTGGTTTGGCAATTTAAACGGTCTAATTGATGTTATGTATGAACAAGCCGGAAAATTGAATATCCCGGTCTGTTACATTATTTTATGAAGTGTTATCGATAGTTGTTCAGTAGTTGGATCTTGTGGCGCCTTCTTTAAGCTGCATTTTCTTATACAAAGTAAATTTTCTTATTCTTGTTCAAAACATGTTCAATAAAGACAATTGATTTTCATGAACCAGACTCGTTAATGTACTAGATACAATCTACTAGGTACATACAACATATATTCCTTAATACCTAATACGCTTTGAAATAATAGAGAAATCAAGATGTAAATGGGTCCAAAACAACAATGGAATGGAAATTCCAAATTGTATACTGAACAAACTCGTTTTATTGCTTTCCAAACTTAAGCTAATTTGTGAGACAATACCAATGTTATTTACTTTCAAGTCAGCGGCCATTCATCATGTCTGCGGGATAACTCGTTGTTTACCTATTTATCTATGGTGTTTGCCGTGGCTCCATTTAGCCGGCAATAGCAGAACAGTTTTGATTAACGACCTCCATCTCTGAGGGCCTACCGCGAACGTTCGACGTGTTGCCTCTCTGTCGCTCTTGTAAGTTCAGACGTAAGAGTGACATAGGCAACACGTCGAACGTGGTTCGCGGTAGGCCCTCAGGAGACTTATTGTTCTGAATTAGGGAGAGTTACGTCAGTTTTTTTTAACAATGCATGGCACGTTCTGCTGCTTTTAAAGGATTTCTGTGTTGAAATGTTTCACATTTCGTGCTGCAATTTGTTGTGATTTATACCTACGAGCTATTTAGGTTCACATTAAAGCCTTTTAACCATTTCTACACTATAAATGTTAATAAATAGTGGATTTGCTATAACGGCAACGTTAATGTGTGCAACGAAACGCGGGCAGCATAAAATAGGTAACTGAATTCGAATCAAATTCTTTATAAATATGTAAGTACGCTAATGTATTGTTTACCAATGCTTTTTCTATTGATTATATACCTTAGTATACACGTTTCTGCGTTACTTACATGAAAATAAATATGCCGCGCCGTTGAAGTAACCAGGGATGTTGCGAATATTCACATCCGCATCCGCGGAACATTCGCATTATTTTCAACATCCGCATCGGATCACCGCATCATAAAATGGATGCGGAGCACCCGCATGATGCGGATGTTGAACAAGTCGGTAACAGGAACGTATTAGCGGCGGCACCGGCGGCGTAAGTGATAGGTAATTTCGTCATTATAACGAAATCGTCTAGATTCCGAAAAGTCGGCCAATTTACTGTTTATTAAATAAAACGCACCTATATTCTTGCTCAAATACTAAGCGTTTCGTTTTTTTCTAGATAAAAAATGCTAAAAATATAATATTTGACGTTTATTAACTACCAAATCTTGACATCCGCATCCCCATCCGCATCCGCGGATGTGAGGCTTTAAATATCCGCATCCGCGGATGTCAAAAAATCTGCATCCGCAACATCCCTGGAAGTAACTACAAATCAGCGCATAAAGCGTATGCCTGTCAAAATAAAAACACTATTTAAATTGGTGGTAATAGAAATAAAAACTTGGATTAAAAACCATGATCATAACAAGTACGTTGATATTAATCACCCTTGTGGGAAGCAATGTTTTGGCTCACTTTAGTCACTTTTACCCGCCCTGGCATCTCGCCAGATCTGAATATTTACTGATACGGTTTGACTGTATACCTCTACGGCCGCCTATTATTGAACATCTTTCATACTTATACACTGCGAGCTTATACTAATGGTTACAAATTTGACATGTGACCCAATTTGGTTATACAGTGTGTTTTCTGTAACAGAAGCAATAAATTAAATTGTAGGCTTTACGCCTCAAACTGACCAACATTTGTTCAGCAACTTTTGAAAGTAACTCATGGTTTGATTTTTATTACACTTTAAAGTTTATTCTAAGACGCAATTTATTGCATATATGTTAAAAGCGTGACAAGTAACGTCAAACACACTGATGTCAGCGTACATTGAAGGCAATATTTATTTTGTATGAAAAAGAGGAATTCTAAAGGAATCATAATTTTTTTTTAAAGTTGCTGAACACATGTTGGTCAGTTTGAGGAGTACAGTCTTTAGTTTAATTATTGCTCCTGTTACAGGAAGCACACTGTATATGTTCCCTTTCGAAGCATGTTAATTGACGGTTTAGTATAATTATTCTTGTTTTGTAATGTGGCCTTTATTCTGTTATCATGTTGTTTTGTCTGTTTACCTTGTTGGTTTTTTAATGTTGTTGTTTTTCCACATACATATAGGGGGACAACAATATTTGCGTATCTTCTATTTTATTTTGGTGTTTTGAACCATCTAGTACATCCAATAGCGTAATACAGTGTGGAAAGATAAGTCGAGCCCTGGAGGGAAACTACTTACCTTAAATCCTTAAGCTGTCTCATTTTACTTAAAGGAGACATTGCTTTATTTTTAAAAAGAAACAAAACTGCATTTAAAGATTTTGCTTTTTTTCTTCAATTTGGCTTGTCTAAAAAAATCTTGAGTACTAAATATTAGATTTTATGGATATTGTGTACGACAGACGAGTCTACAACCTAATGTTTCTTGGAGAAATGTTATGTTTATTATTATGTTAACATTAACTGTATCGACTAGTAGAATAAAATTGCGAGTTTTTATTTTTTTGAATTTTTAGTCGGTTCGAGTCCCGGGCGAGGCAAGCGAGTTTTAGAAAATATTTGATTTAAGGTAGTTTCCCTCCAGGGCCCGACATATCTTTCCACACTGTATACCTATGCATTTCCAGTTTAAGGATCTTAGGTAAACAACTGCACAAATAGAGCGTGGGAATTAACTTAGAAGAGTTAAGTATTTATCATGAAAATAGATTGACATAACTCAATTTTCACAGTGATTTCTTAGAATTTGTAGAGGCGTTTGTAGTTTTTTTTTGTGTGTAATAAATAATACTGTATTCTAGTACCTAATTTCGCAATTACTAACTTATATTGACATACTGGCTAAATAATAGAAGTATTTGTGTAGCTTTGCAGGTGAAATAGCAGACATGTAAGTTTCATTACTCCTTCTCCGCGGCTTGCGGCGCGCTGTCGCCGCACGTTAGAAATGGATACTGTAAACAAACATTTATTAAGGCCCGTCCCCGCTATGAAATGTTTTAGAGCGGCATGCTGTCTATCTTACTGTAATAAAAAAAGAGTATAAAACGTAAGAAGCCAGACATTAATTTGTTCAAATCTTACCTACTTTTTTTGTGCATATGTGTACTCCTTGCCCAGTCTACTTTTTGCGGCAAAAAAGGCTACGCCTGACGGTAAGCTGTTTGGCACTCTTGCTATCCAGGGGTGTCACATGAGCGTTTACAGGTTTATAAGGATGAAACAAACAAAAGACTTTTAAAATTAAGAATCTCAGCCGGCCTAGCCAAGGTTACAATCGCTATCGCTTCGACAGTGACAGTTGCGTTTCGATCGCTACGGAGCGTAAGCGATCGGCATCTTGGCTACGCGGCCAGGTAACCTAAGCGTACCATATCAGGAACCAGACTATCGGCGCAATTCGGGAAATAAATTGGAGATGCACTAGATATCAAATAGTAAAGATATGTGACGTTCCACGGAAAAAGGTACCTTATGGCAGCTGGCGCTTACGCTATTATTAACGCCGCTCCAATATTCAGCCGGGGAAATGGTACCTTTTACTGTGGAACCGCGCAAATTAACTTCAGTCTTGTAAGACTTCAGTTTTAAAAAATACATAACTAACTAACTATTTAGGCTCAGCGATCCAAAGAGAATCTTGGCCTCCGAAACGAGAGCGTGCCACCTGTCCCGATCCTGCGCAACTTCCTGCCAGTTACTGACGCGAAGTTGAAGCAGATCCGCCGCCACACTGTCTTCCCAGCGATACCTGGGCCGACCCACTGGACGGCTACCAGTCGGTCGTCCCAAGAACGCCTTCTTGACAGCCCTCTCCCATTCTGAGTAGGTGACCGAACCAGCGAAGTCTGTGCGCTTTTGTTTCGCCGATGATATTGGGTTCGGCCACTAACTCCACGATCTCGGCATTTTTCCGGATCCTTCAGGTGCCGTCATCTCTCTGAATAGGTCCCAGGATCTTGCGAAAAACTTTTCTCTCTGCTACCAGGAGCTGACCTTCTTCTTTTAGTGTTAGGGACCAGGCCTCACAGCCATACATTAGGATAGGCCGTAAGACTTCAGTTTTAAAAAATACATACAATTTTTAAGTATAGATAGGAACTCATCAGTATTGATGTGGTAGAGAGTACACAGCTGGCAGAAATTGCATCTCTGCAATCTCTGCATATGTCAAGGGGCATCATTCGCCCAGTATTTCAATCGCTTCAGACAGCCCTGATGAATATTTTAGACTTTGTGGACTTTAAATGGCAGTGCTGTGTTAGAATTTTTTGAAGAAAACTACAAGAAGATACTTGCTACTTCCTCAATGCGAACAATGCTTACAAAATGTCATAGCGTTACGATACCGATCAGTCTTAGAATAAACTTTAAAGTGTACTAAAAATCTAACACTAAGTATGTTATTTTTAAAAGTTCCTGAACAGTTTGAGGAGGACAGTTTAATTTTTTGGTTCTGTTACAGTACAGTACGATCGACGTCAAAGATATGTTTACACTTTTCGCCTTATTACAAAGGAGTAAGGTGCAAAAGTGTAAACATAATATTGTTGACTTCGACTGTACCTACACCCGGTCACATAATAAATAATAGTACTAGGTTCAGAAGACTCACTCTCTAACAAAACGCGTCTGTCACGATCAGCACAGATATGGCCGCTAGGTGGCGACAGCGCCACGCGCGGCTTATGGCAAACCCCAAAATTGGGGTCGAACGGATGGACAAAGCGACGAAATCGCGGAGTGCACGCCTGACCCGGTATGAAGCTGTTACTCTGTTTCGTTTCTCTATGCCTGTCGTACCGCACGCGGGCCATATGTGCCCTCAATCGATCCTGACGTTAATAAGGCCTCGATGTCAATAAAATGTCTCTTTATTATCCGCCCTGCCGTTATTATATGATACATTTTATCGCATAAGGATAACGGAGTTTTTTGCATGTCTGCTTTAATTATTATTATCTCTCATAACGGGATTTAACTTAAGTAGTATTTATTTCCTAATACTACTCGTAACTACAACTACTACTACTACATTCTACTAGGTACTACTAGTATCTAGAAGTACCTACCTACTCGTAACTAAAGAAATATTTTTTCCTAAAATAGTTGACAATATATCTCACAATCTATAGCGCCGAATTCCTCATACTAGCTTCATTCAAATAAATAACACAATACACTTCGCCAGTATATAGGTACACAAATACTAAATTCCTAACAAGCTACATAAAAAAAACTTAATTAAAACCTATCAAAACCTCTTCCAGGCCCAGAAAGTCCGAAATATGCCCGCCGCATTGTCACGCTAAATACTATGACGTAATCTCAATCCAAAATACTCAATTAACATGGAATATTAAAAGCAAATTAGCTGAATTACAGTTAAATCTATTGATTAGTTGAATGGATTTTGGCATGGGCTTACAAACTTGGGATAGCTAAAAAAATTATCCATTAGCGATATATAAAATAAATCGCCCTTTCTAAAGAGAACAACGAACGAACGAAAGTAATCATTCCGTTCTTTCACCGAGTGAATGGATGAATGGAAGGGTGTGGGCGTATTCATCCCTTTGGAGAACTCTGTGTAAAAGCGTTCCGTAGTCGGTGGATAAAGGTGTTTGCCCAGAGCTTACCACTGACCTATATAGGATGTGACGTCTTGAACAGACCATAAAATGTAGATTTAGAGTAAGAGGGGCCTATTCGACCCATCAGATATACGCACTTTCATGCATCTAACCTAAATAGAAATGGCATAACTGTCGTAACACGATGGAATCAATTAACTTTAGACTAATTACAGGTACTTAACTATATCCATTTTTTTGCAATTCACTCATATACACGCCAAGAGTAGCAAAAACAGCAGCAGTAGGCAGTTTTTTTTTTAATTTACTCAATAGTTATATTTCTCTCTCTGCACCAATTGTAGATATCTCTGTTTGGCCCTATGGTTGACTGGTAGAGAATGCCATTTGGCATTAAGTCCGCGATTTGTACATTGTTGTATATATTTTGTGCAATAAAGTTTAAATAAATACTTAAATAAATAAAACCAAAAAAAAGCTGTCACTGTGAAGTTACCTACGTAAGTACTTAGATCTTCTGTTTACGTCTTGTTGCTATATTTGGAGAAAATAGGTAAGTAGGTACTTAAGCATTGACAAACCCTGCTCACATTGTATAAAGAATAAAGGAAAAGATTCATGAATAGCCCAGCGATCTAATACTCTCAGACACAGTGCTAGAACTCATCGTGGCAGTGAATGGGTCTCCTTATCGGCTCGCCCACGTCGCCTGCGAATGTTCTATTCAGGTTTGCTTGCAAGTATTCGTTGTAACTCCTCCGATAGACAGAATAAATAATAGTACTACCGTACAGAAAGGAAACTTCCTACAAAACCGAAGTTTGACAGCGGCTTAGGGTCGAATCATGCTGTCCTTTTCTTATATATGGCACTATCCCTTTCGGTTATTTAGGGTTGTCAAAATTCAAGCCATTATCTTATCTGTGGTCGTGCACGCAAAGGTACGTAAAGTTGTGTCAACCCTAATAATTGCTTGGAGCAATGCTGAGCCGAGTTTGCACGAAGGGAGGAGTTTGGCAACCCTGCCAGGACAGGAGGAACAACTAATGTATTGTATTAGCTGTGTAAAATGTGTGTAATCTATTTTTCGGTTTATTTTATGTTTCTTTACTTATTTTTTTTTTGTCTGTTAACTTCCGTGATTATTTCTCACTTGATGGTCTAAACGGAAGATCAGCGCTGGAAGTCGCCAGCAACATGCTGAGATGGGACCATTTCGTGACACTTTATTTTTCACTATGCTTTTTCTATGTATGTCTGTTGTCTGTGTGTTTACGAATAAAAAACTATTATATTCTATTCTATTATATTCTAATGTTATTATTTATTGTTTATAAATACCTATATATCTATAATGTTCGATTATAATTTTAAAGCTTTTGAATAACATATTAAGTACATCGATAACAGACGGCAGTAACTTATTATAACCACCGCTGGCCTACAGCAGCGGTCGGCAACCTTTTAGCAGCCAAGGGCCACATAGCAGTTAACGAAGTGGTCGCGGGCCGCACTTTGTTAATAATGTTAATATTTATGACTTTATCAAACATTGTCATTTGTCAATATTACATACAAAATAGCTAGGAAGGCTCGCGGGCTGCAAGTGAGAGGTTCGCGGGCCGCTGGTTGCCGACCGCTGGCCTACAGTAAGGGCTACGGCGATAAACCGCATCCGAGCCGGAGGTCGAGGAATCACCTCATATCAAAAGTTTCTTGCATTTTGTGTACGAAATATCGTTTTAAAATCACCAATTAAATATGTAATGTATGGTGAGTAAAAAATTACAAAGAAACTTGAATAATCCATACCTACTAAGTACATACCTACGTACTAAGGTATGGCCTAGATTTTTTTCAGCGTTGAAGGGTCAGATGACAGTAAGCAACCGTCAAACCAATAGAGATGAGATGAAGAAGAGGAGATGGAATTATTGTACTACTTGGCCGGAAAATATATGTAATAGGCCAAGAAGGGTTTCCGCGATCAAGGGTTCCGTACCCAAAGGATAAAACGGGACCCTATTACTAAGACTCCGCTGTCCGTCCGTCTGTCACCAGGCTGTATCTCACGAACCTTGATAGCTAGACAGTTGAAATTTTCAAAGATGATGTATTTATGTTGCCGCTGTAACAACAAATACTAAAAAGTACGGAACCCTCGGTGGGCGAGTCCGACTCGCACTTGTCCGGTTTTTTTTTATTGGTGGATTTTGACAGCAGCTGTCAAAAAGACCTCTCGTCATGGTGCTGCCATCTAGTGAAAATCTCGATCGCGGAAACGCTATTTAAACTAAAATGCGAGTATAATGAATCATATGTATCAAATACGTTCCCTCTCAAGACGTTTGTTTTATCACGCTACTCTCAGAATACCTTGCAAACCTAAGGGGAGTGTAATATTTGTTTAGAAGAAAGTATTTAAATTCGCCCGTCTACGGTTGAGGCACCTCAACTATGCCCCAAAGCGTTCCGGCGGTGTTTCGACGCCAGAGCGCGCATATCCAGGCGTTCAATTTGGATTTCAAAACGTTAACAGAACAAAAATGTAACTAACGTCTGAAAACACGTTTCAGAAACAAATAAGTGCATCCTGAACGTTTTATAGCTCTAAAAACAAGATTTACGGTTCAAATTGCTGCATTTTCCACTACCCTGTTTATGTGTCTGACGATGGTGAGTGGGATAGAAGACATGCCATCGCTATCGTTAGAGGCGCGGTTTACGTCAACGGGGACATTAGATTCTACAATTCTAAGATACCTATCTTTCTGTTTTTAGCAAGTTTAGAAACACTATATAAAGCGACGGTTCATTGCAATAAATGATCATTATTCAACTGATTATATCTGTTTATTGTTCACTTCACTCCTCCTGCCTAGACTCCCATAGTATTTATAGAATCCTAATTTTTTTTGGGTAGGTACTCGTGTGACCCAGGACAACACCTATAATGTCGGAAAATAAATTTAAAACCACTCTGAATACGTATCTTGAGAGTTGAAAGAAAACTTGAGTTTCTTGCCCCACTTCCCGTGGTCACGATTCAATTTCCATCCACCCGGCCATTGTTCGACGATACTTGAAAATCAAAGAGAATTCTTACAATATTCAGGTTTGAGTATTATTATTAAAAGGCGGAGCTACCAAGTGGTTCTTGAGACAGCTCATAAACGCTCTCATAGAAGCGGATAAGGCACGTTTTATTAGCCCTTCTTTGCACTTGCTTATTAAAGTGCACATTGAACGGTGCTCATATAAACTCACGCACTTGGCTTATTAAGCTTGCAAACATAGCGCAAATAATGTATAATAATATATTTCTTATAGTTCGTTTTTTTAGCATTAGAAAGAACTTGAAAGAAGGTAAGTGATCTTAACAAGTCTTTTAATTGAAAAACGCTTTTTTTTAATCAGTAACTATTATTTATGAAAGCAGAAGAATATAAATGATCGTATTAGATTTATAATTGTTACATATTTGTTGTAGCTTATTTTTAAAATGTATTTTTCAATTAAAAGACACATCAAGTTTGATTACCTTTTTTCTAATGCTAAAAAACGACCTATAATGCTTAGAAAGTGCGTCACTTTAATCTTAAAAATCAGCCTCTAATAATGCATCGATGTAAACATTGTGTGACATTTGACCCGTAATAATGTTCCATTCAGGAGAAGCTAGAGTATCATAAGTATCTAATGTCAATGCCGCGTATCAAATAGTCAGGCACTCGGCGACACAAAGGCTGACCGATATCTATCACAATTTACACAATCGCGCGTGAACGTCGACATTTATCCAAGGCTAAAGATGCGGACGGTACTATCCGATATAGGACGGCTACCGTGAAAATCGAAAATCGTCAATTGCGGGCATTTTTCTCTGTCACTCTAATTACGCCTTCATTGGAGTAAAAGAGAAAGATCCCCGCAATTTGCGAATTTCTGTTTTCGCGGTAGCCTCTCAGTATATGAACCCACACCACGATATGAATTCGCAGGCAAGGAATGACATGAAGGAGCCAGGTTTTGAAAGACCCACTTGTATTATTTCGGCAGTTTCAGAGCAAAATTGTATGACGGCCCGATTCCAACTTTAAGATACGTCAGTTAATAGATCTACAAAAGATATGGATTAGATATGTCAGTGTCAAACAAGTGTCAAAATTGACGTTTCCTCAAACAAATACGTCACTTTTGACACTTGTTTGACACTGACATATCTAATACATATCGTTTCAATATAGTTTCAATATCTAGTATTTGACGTATCTCATTGTTCGAATACGGCTGTGAATCCAATGCTAGTAAGGTTCCTCGATTGGCCACATAATACCGAAAAGCGCAGCATGGGATGGCCCCAAACGATTTAAAATACCTCTGAATTTACAGTTCCCACATGCATTTTATTTTATTTATACAAAGATTGGAAATTATATAAAACCCAGCCCGTGTTCCTACCATCTGGCAACCTTCCCAAAGTAAATATTTGTCTTTCGTACGCGTAACGCTTTTCCGCCGCTTTGTTTAGAATTATTCCTCTGAATGAATGTTTTCGCCATTTCAATTTCGCGAGGTTACCATTTTTATTGCATTTTCAGGATGTTTTGATTTGAGTTTGACGCATAATTTAACACGTTAGCGATGTTCGTTTATTTTTCCTCGTAAGTACCTTTTAGAAAAAATTGGATAACCAATAAAATGAAATGACTACCTACTGGCACGACAGTGGTGCCGCCTGGCGCATTTGTGATTTATTATTTATTTGGGAGTTGGCTTATTATTTAATAGGCCTGGATTTGTTTCATGGTATTTATGCTAAAGTGTGCGCTGTGATGTAATAAGTTGTACAGAAAATGAATGGAAAAGGAAACTGTTGTCATCGGTTGCCTATTGGGATTTCTAGTATATATTGTAAATCTATACCTATTTACTTAAGTAAATACTTTTACAACGTCTAGTCAATATTTAAACACCCACAGAACGGTCAAAGTTGGTTCCGAAACAGATCGGGTGTTAAAATTGAATTAAGTCCTCTTTAGAGGTTCCCGCTTCCGTCGTCGTGGGTAATATTACGGAAGCCACCGCGCCCGCCGCGGTAACGCCGGTGCTGGCGGTGCTATTACAAGTCATTTGTCGTGGGCGGACGTCACACTAACGCTGTTGACCGTACGTGCCGGTCGTACGGTACTGACGGTACACGGTACTCGCAGGTACTCAGGTTTACATACTTAGGTTATCAAGCATGATACAAAGACGAGGACGAGGTACTGCCACTAGAATAGCTGTGATTATACCTTAAAGCATTTAGTAGTAGTAGTAGTAAAACACTTTATTGTACAAAAATAAAAACAAAACAGGAAAAATAACATTCGTCATTAGTACAAAGGCGAACTTATCCCTTTAAGGCATTTAGTAACTAGAAATATCATTGGTGTCATTTTCTGTACGAAACAGTCTGCCGATTTTTGCGGGGGAGAGGAATTCCAATGTGTTGATATTTCTACATGATTTGTACTTAACGTACAAATAGCCATATCAGTCCATACAAAAGTTTGCACAATTGTGCAAGTTTTTCGGCTGTAGGATAAGCTTTTAAAGGCGACTCCAGTTATTAAATGCTCTAAAGAATATGCTGTAACCAAACATACAAAGCAATCAAGGATAGCTACGGTGAATTAAAACAAGACGAATCCAAGACAATAAGCTGATCCCTATTGCTGACTTCACTAATTTAGTTGATATTATTATCGTATCGTTTGATTGAAAACGTCACACTCATTTTTGCTTATGTACTACTGAGGGGCTACAGTGAAAACCGAAATTCACAAATTGCGGGGATCTTTCTCCTTCACTCCAATGAAGGCGTAATTAGAGTGACAGAGAAAAATTCCCGCAATTTGCGAACTTCGATTTTCGCGGTTATAGCCCTGTACATGGCGAACGAAATACAATAACATAGGTCCGAAATACAATAACCGTCCCCATTCTACCATAGGACTTTTAGACGCACGGCCGGTTTCCATCCTTACTTGGTAGATATTCCACCAATTCGCACGAAGCGCTTTGCTTCTACTTTCCTTATGCGCACTGCCAAGGAATGGAATTCCTTGCCGGCGTCTATATTTCCGTGTTCTTATAACCCGGCAACCTTCAAATCAAGAGTGAACAGGCACCTTCTGGGCGAGCTCGCTCCATCGTACGCCACGTCTACGCCTCGGCTAGTCTGTGGCCATGAGTAAGCCCATTC
Source organism: Cydia fagiglandana (assembly GCF_963556715.1). Classification (NCBI taxonomy): domain Eukaryota; kingdom Metazoa; phylum Arthropoda; class Insecta; order Lepidoptera; family Tortricidae; genus Cydia; species Cydia fagiglandana. Next base: position 7,874,491 of record NC_085947.1, read on the forward strand.
ATAATAAAAAAAAGGTATTAGTAAAAGGTATAAAGAAGGCAGAAAGAGGCGGTGTTATTTGTTACTTTCTGTTAATGGAATACTGATACTAAGTAGAATGTAGCTTTTGCAAAATCAAGGCTTAAAATGTCCCTCAAAAGCGCCCTCGACAAGGGGTACACCTAGGGACACATAATCGCTCAAACAAATTGCGTCCCAGAACCCTGCATGTTTTGTAACCCCCTTGTATTTAGCATGCTCTTAATCCGACCAACGTATTATGTAAACAAACAGTTCTAAATAAAGCAAACGATGTTCTAGACCTCTTCACATCCTCAAATAAAAAGTATAACAATTTTTTCATAAGTCTACCTACCTACCTTTCTATGCCACAATCATTAGAAAGTTAGAACCTCATTACTAGACTATTCAATGCGAAGAGCTTTTTTTTAAATAATGCAATATTCTCTAGAGGCGTTTCTGAAAGACGGTCATTGTTGTCCTAAAAGGTGTGCAGAAAATGATACGTTTCTGCACTAAAGCATTTTAGGTTACAAGTACGATTTTTTTACGATAAGCAATTGTGAGTATAATTGGATTTGTTATACAATTTCCATTCTAATATTCCCTCCATTCCATAAATAACAATACTTTTGCCTAAATTGTTAATTGAAAGTACAACAAAAATAATAAAATACTATAAAAATTTTGTACTTAGTCATGTTTAAAAAAAAAACACATGTATTTACTTTCCTCGTATTCTAAATGAAAAGTAAAGTGTTTAACTCGGGTGAAAGGCATCATTTCATCCCTTGGTTAATAATTTACTATTTTTACTATACCTAAATTCAAACTCATTAGGAAGAGGAAATTGGCAACTCCTTAGTTCTTTTCAAGACAAAAGGTTAAAGTTAACTTCTGAATATTTGATAATAATTGCAAAATTAATACTATTTAGTGTGCTATTATTCTGTCTTTCCTCTTCCTCGTAGTGCATGAAGAAACGCAGGCCTTAAGTAATATTTATGTGCCTGAACTGTCTGTAACAGTTGAAATCAGGCCGCGTAGCCAACATGCCAATCGCTTACGCTCCGTAGCGATCGAAACGCAACTGTCACTGACGCACTAATATGGAAGAGTGATAGAGACATGATTGAGAGGCATAAAGCGTTTCGTTTTCGAAGCGATAGCGATTGTAACCTTGGCTAGGCCGGCAGTACGATATTCGTTTGACGCTAGTGGGTTTGAAAATTTAAGACGCAATATTAAGATGAATGCATAGACCTACTAGTGTTAACATATTATTAACTTAAACATTAGTATTGTTAACAGTAAATATGTCAAGCACCTCGGGATGCCAAATTAACACTATACAACATTAACATATTTGTTTAGCGGCTTCCGTACAGTAATGAGATGATTTACCATCCTGCTGTTTATATTTGTAATGGGAACTCATAGGCTGTTTGCTTGATAAACAGAGCGTGTTTGTGAATTATTCGCGTGTGGTAGGTAGTTTTGTATTTACAACGTTTAGGGGCCCGATTCGGATTTTGAAATAGATATCTATTAGACATCTTTTAGACATCACCAAGATACGAAAACGATATGTTTAAGATCTAACCTGTCAAATTTGACATTTGCGCGATTCTGGAGATACTCTTGAACGATTTCCACAGGATATGACTTAGAGATCCTATTCACATCTCATAGATATCTTACTCTTTCTAACGTAAAAGTGACATGGTTGCCCGAATTGCGCTGCAAAAGAGAACTAGCTGATATCTAAACTATAACGTATCTAGAATGGATCTAGTACGTGTCGTCTCTTGTGAATATCTTGAAGTTCGAATACAGCAGTTAGTTTCTACTGCCCCGCCCAATATTCGTCGGTGTCAAGCTAAAAATTTTCATGCAGCGCAGTTGGATGTAAGCCATGTAAGGGCAATATTAGTTTGTAAGCGGCATATTGATTTTATTGCTGCGATGATCTACTATTCATTCTTTAGATTTATTTACTATTTTACTGCTTAGAAAGACGATACCCATACTAATCAAGCAAGCTTGTAGTAAGTTTGCACAAAATACGAGGCTATGCCCATTGCTATAACCATTACTTTCAGAGATTTTTCGGTCTCCAGTCTATGTACATCATCAGTCAGGTTTCAATCATAACATTTGAGAATCTACGAAGTAATTTCAGCTCAATCAAATATCTGGAACTGGTTAGATGGGGTTAAGTGATGCATTGTGATATGCATATTATGTAAAAAAAAATTAATTAGTTCAATTAGACATTTTTTTATTAATTCATTTTTTTTAGTTCAATTAGTGATTTTATATTTATTTAAATTTATGATTATAATGATGAATTTGCACGCTTGCATGCAAGCTAGGTACAAGATCTGTAACACCATATATTGTAACATCCCCATACTGTACCTATCGATGCAAATAAATAATTTCTGATTTAGTTTAAATAAATCGTGTAAAAATGAAATGTACTATAATTTTATGTGTTTGGTGTCGTTTACCCCGGGCTTAGGTTAGGTAAGTATCTCAACGACCACATGGTTACAATCGATGGCCATTCCCACGATGGCTCGCCAGTAAACCGGTAATGATGTCATTTATTATTAGTTATTCCATCGATTTCGTATGAAGAGTGATCAATTATTTATACTGCAAAGGCATTGTCATAAAGAGACAACGCGATTGCGACATGTGGTGACATCTAATGCGACCAATTTCAAGGTCAACTTTAATGGGTTTGGTTAGAACTAGGCCTAAGGCCCCGTTTAGACGGTTCAAGAACTTGTACGTAATATTCGATACATTGCTATACTTCTAATTACACAGTAAAATAAAATCCAGTCGATCGAACAAACACCGCAATGTAACAAAAATCGCATGCAAGGTCTTGAACCGTTTAAACGGGGCGGCTTTTAGTGCCGTTATTATTTTACGATGGAGTTAACATAATGACCTTTTTGTAACATGTTTCAAATAAAAATCTGATTGTGATTCAGTAGTTAAGGGACTTTTAATTTAATTCAGTTAATACAGTGAAACCTGGAAAACTGGGACTTCAAGGGTCCTGCAAATTTGTCTCACTTAAAGAGGTATCCCGCTTACCCAGTGTCTCAGATAGCCAGGTATAAATAAATATCTGTCTCATTTACAGAGGGTACCACTAATAGAGGTGAGAACATAGGTTATATTACTTATTTCAGTTATAGAGGTGCAGTGAAACTATGTATACCTATACATAGTTTCACTGCACCTCTATAACTGAAATAAGTAATATTTAACCTATGTTACCTAACTACCTATTACTTATTCTGTGATTCAGTGCATCGCTCTCATAGGCTTACGCTTGACTGAAAAAACACGTGGACAAGTATACAACGCAATGCTATAATTACATTCGAGTTTTTATTTAATCTTCTATCAATAAGTAATCGCATTCCAAAATAGAGCTTACAAAGGTACTTTTAACATTCCAAAAACTAGCGTCGCGTGTAACAGCCCACGGGCATTCCTTAAATGTAATTACTATGCAGTCATTTTTGACAAAATGTAACTTTTCAAAACAAGGTTCTGCATTATTAAGTTAAGCATTTGTAGTAGTAAGCTTAATTTGATTTGAGTAGTTATTCCATCATTTCAATGCGCAATAAAATTATACAAGTGAAAAAAAAAACTAAAGTAGGCTTTAATGAAGTCAAGCATAAAAACTCACGAATAACGCTGAAAGAAAACCCTAGTAAAATAAAAAGTAGGTCATGTTACCGGACCGTTGCAGTGGGCCAACACCTGCCCGGAATATTCTTTATTTTAATATACATTTAATGTTGTTCACACAAATGTGCGTTTTATGACCGGCGGTTTAAAAACGAATATGCCTTAGGGAGGATCTGCCGCATTGTCCTAGAACAACAGACTACAAAAGAAAAAGTTTAAAAAAATTGAATGGAGGTACTTTTCCGCCTATAATCCTAGAATCCTACTTTGCCTGACTTTGGAATTTGGATGTCTATTTAATATTTAAAATTTTCGCGTTTTGAACACATATTAACTCACATTTATAAACGGGTCTATCGCGAATTTATTTTATTAGTTTTACTTACTTACTTATGTACTTATATTTTTTTTGGATAAATTCTTGTAGGTATAATATCATAATATGATATCAAATCTTAATTCATGCCTTTCTTACACACTTACACTTAACTCTTAACAGAAAGTCTCGTTCCACAAACCAACCGAATTGTGATTTTAATGCTGTTTTTATGTAGTTTCCTTTAATTTCCAATAATTCGTATATTGTTTAGGTAGGTACAGTCAACAACAGAGCTATGAATACAGGCAAAGTGCCAAAAATATGTATACACGACCTTAATGTACAGGCAATAAAGTACTGTATACATATTTTTGTCACTTTGCCTGTATTCATAGCTCTGTTGTTGACTGTACCTACTTTAAACGAATCTCTCTATAGTCCTTTTGAATTGTAGTTTGTTTCGATTAGACCTAGTTTGTTGAATAACTAAGGTAAGTTTCGAGATAATCTCCAACGTTTGTAACAGACAGTCGTGCTATACTTACGGACTCCCTACCATAAGCCGCCCTAAGGGATCACGGAGGCCGGATGACCTAGTTCGTCAACTTCAGGTTTTTGAGAGGATTATCTGACAATCAGTGCCTAAATATCTTCTTTCGCTCAGTATACTGAGACGTGAAAATAAATTACATGCAGTAAACTTAAGGTTTAACGTCTCAAAACACAAGAACGCTCTGCATAAACAGTCATGCGACCGTATGAACTTACGTGCATGTAATTTCAACATTTTCAAGAGTGATTCAGAGCAACAATATTCGCAGAAACCTAGAGCTGAACCAAGCTAACTCTGCACAGACTTTTGCAATGAAAAAGTATTGAACTATCTAACTAGTATTAGACTATAATAAACGTCAACATTCTAACGTTTTTTATGACACATCCACACTTCATCACTTTACAGACTATGCAAAGTTAGGTAGCGTTCTTTACTCTACTTACAATTAGACAAGGTACTAACTGAATGCCACATAAGTAAAGCATTGTGAATAAAGTCATCATGAAAAAGAGAGAGTTTGATACTCTTTATCTCTGCTTTTTTTTTTAAACTTTATTTTTGACTTTGACACCAGTTGACCTTCAAATAGTAGAAATGTGTACCGAAAATCCTCAATCAGCGTCATGTGAATTATTGGTCGGACGAAGGCTGCACCATTTGAACCAGCTAAATCGGGTTAATGGTGCCCGACGAAGCTTGCTTAAGCCGGGTCGCAGCCCTAGCGAGACAATTCTCTGTCCCCAAATTTCCTGTCGCTTTCCGAGTACTTGCCTCGAGCCGTCCAGAATAAATAAAATATAGGGATAGTTTAAGCCTCATTTTAGCCTTCCAGGATTCATTCAGAAAGGTTCTTAGTTACCTAAACCGTTTGACGTCGTGAGATTTAAAGTAGGCAATCATTTTAGTCAAGATGTTTTCCTTTCTCACAATGTTTTCCTTTTTCTTAATGTCCAATGACCAACTGGCCATCATGACTGATAGTGGTAATCGTAGTTTGAAAACGAATGCGCTGTCATCCCATTATTTCATTTTTATAGGTAGTGTTAGCGGGGTTTTGAATGTGCCCTAACTGAAAGCGTAGCTGTCATCGGGCCAATCTGTCAGGTGGCTTCTCGCAAAAACCTCGGTAGCGTCGGTCTCGGCATTGTCGTATCCAATACAAAATAAATCGTTTACTCAAGACCTAGTACGTTTCACTATTATTAGTAGGTATTTGCCGTCATAGAATAAAATCCCATGCACCAATAATAGGTAACGTAGATTCCAAATTTTATTTATACTAGAATATGTCCTGTGTGAATGCTCTGTAAGTGCTGAAAATAACAGGCTGGTCCCTTTTTCGGAGGCTTGAGTAGTTTCTTCCTTGCATAGTCAAAGTACATATTAAGTAGTGCCAGTTTCTGTGATTGAAAAGCGAATTAGTTTAATTCTGCCATTGTCGTGTGGAGTAGTTAGAAGGCTCGATAAACTTCGATCGACTCGTGTCGGTGCTAAACAATACATTAGGTTCAAACAAAATACATGCTAGTATTTAAATTGTTTTTCCTTTGTAACAGAATAACTGGGCAATAGCCGACATGGCTTAACGCATTCACTGCCAGAGGGCGTGGCCTAAGGAACAAACTTGTATGACGGTGAACGTACAATTGTGCGTCAGGGGCAGTGAATGTGTTAAACTCGTGATAAAACTACACTTTACATCAAATACTGGCACGAGTTGAATATTTGTAAAGCAAAAATGATGAAAGTTCTCACAAACAAACTGCTGAAACATTCTTTCAGTCGCTAGATATTTTAACGCTGCCTTCATTTTTAATCCTGCAAATGACAGTGCACCAACAAACAAAAGCAAAAGCAGTACCGAAAAAGCATAAGCCGTAGCCACACCAATACACTTTTACTCTAAATGTGGCATTATTTTATTTACCAACCCGACGATGGTAAGCAAACTGTGCAAATATGATGCTAAATGGACTCGATATGATGATTGATAATGATTATTTTAGAGGATTTCATGATACAATCTCTTAAACAAGTTAAGGGGCAAATGCACCTATTACTCTCACCGCCGGTACACCAGTGACAGTGGAATCTCGAGAGCTCTGGCAACTTTACTCACAATCTGGACACACTATAAAGGCTCCTCTTCACGTTGGGCCAACGCCAACGCCAACGAGGGACGCAGCCATGCGGTAGAAT